>NC_134646.1:39666155-39749039 GCF_030463565.1 Pelecanus crispus
GAGAAGAGAAGAAATAATAATTAAAAGGTTCAAATCTTGTAATTTAATATTGTTATTAAAACTTTGCTGTATATCCTATTCTTTAACATTTGGTGTTAATATAAAACTACTTGGCAATGCTTGACATTTGAAATAAACTTTTTTCTATGGTTTTATTTGCAAGTGTTCCATTAATTTTACTAGCTACAGTTGGTTTATAAAGAGTCTGAAATCTAAAAGGACACTGTCAAGGTTGGGTCAATGTTTCAGTTTTTGGCAGTGTCGCCACCCCCAGCTCACTTGAATCTGTTCAGCAGTTTTTTCTACAGATGATCCCAAGCTGTGATGCTCAGATATGCATTTTGAACTCTGAAGATCAAGGTTGTTCTGGGTTGGAGTGGTACTTGATACCAGCACATGAGGAGTCAGATAGGTGCTGATGTAGAGCTCCTCTTAACTCTGACGTGCAGGGACTCATGATCCAAAGATTTGGTTCATATCTAGCTCTACTTTTGTACAATTGCGTTCATAAATACATGTACAGAGAGAGAAGACTATCAGTAAAAATTGATAAATGGCAAGCAGTAAAATAATGTTAAGTATTTTTTTAAATTATGAAACACATGCAGTTCTCATGCAAAATTGTTCCTTTAAGGAAGCAGTTTTCAAACTGTTCTAAGCAGTAGCTAGTAAAGTTCTTTGTTATGAAAAAACCCCAAAACCTTGGCAATGTCTTTTTGAATTGAGATCGATAATAACTTGAATTTGATGCAAGTCTGTACTGATGAAAATATAAAAACTTTCCTGAATCTTAATGATTATGAATATTCTTTGCTATTTGAAGTTACCATACGTTTTAATTATGTGTATTTAAAAATGATAACTCTACTTACAAAGCGAAAAGGAATCCTAGGAGGGGTGCAATAACATTAATTTAAATGCTAATGCAAATTGAAGCAACATCATGTTTCTCTAGCTTTCCCTGTAGATAAAATTCCGTACATTTGGTTGAAAAGCTTACATATTTCTGCATTGTGGATACATTGCCTCATGCAGTATCAGTAAATCTCTATTTTGGACTTAAATAAAATTTGAAATGTGACTTGCAGTTTTAGTTGGAATCCATTTCTTAGGCTTAAGTAAAATGTTTACTGAACATGGGAGAAGACAGAGCATTTATCAGAAACTTGAAATCCCTTCTTGTGATACAAGCTCTGAGCCTGTTTCTGCAAGCATGTGAACACAGTGTATACTCTCAGTGTGGTCAGCAAAGGAGGTATATACAGTGTTTGCAGTGTCAGACTTACCAGTAGCTTCCCCCTAATTAAACTAAACCATTTCTTGATGCATCTGTAATCCATAGGTGTTCTGTGCATTACTCCTCATCAGGAATGTTGGGGGATGCATTCTGATTTTTAATGTTCAATGCTAGAATGACCAAACTAAAATAATATTCATATGGTAATCTAAACTTTTTGAAAAAGTAGAATTGCATTACTGTATACAGTGGAAAGCTATTTATTGTACCTCTGGGCTTATTCCTCTAAAAATCGTAGCGTAAAAAAAAAATCTTTGTCAAGCCTGAACTGATGTATATAACTGAAATAATGTAAAGTTATATTTTCATGTTTTTATACTTAACAACATGATGGGAATACATAATGTATGAGTATTTCAATTACAGATAATGTTGATTGGAAAATACACATCTCAGTTAAAAAGCAGTAATCATAGTTTAATATCCATGTTACAGTACATCAGTATATTGCTATATAAAGTATGTCTGTGTGCATTTAAGTGAAAAGTAGTCAAGAGTGATGAAAGCTGTCCAAGGGTTTTTTATTCATTTTATATGAAAACTGTTATGGAGCAACCAAAATGTTTATGAACTCAAACTTGTGTAAATTTCAAAATGTCCTTTTACTGTAGCTTTTTGTTTACAGTATAGTATCTTACTTTCTGCTTTGTTAAATGAGTAACGGTACAAAGCTGGACATACACTTTCTAAGACATTAACGTCCCGTTTTTTCATGTATACCTATATGACAGAAAATGCTTCTGATTTTATTTTTCAATCTAACACATGATGGCTTTTCTGGAGTGTTGTATAAACTTCAATCATACATAAAAAAATCTTCTTAAAAAAGGCAAAAGACCTTTAATGTCTGTTTAGTATTATTGAAATCTGGTTTCTTATTTATTATAAATATATTTTCCTAAGATTTTACATAGAGCAAACCTGTTTGTCCCTGCAGACATGAAATTTCCTTCAAGAGTTTTTCAAGGACAATATAAATCTTCCCCCAAATCATCTTGTCACTCAAGGGTACATTTGCTGTAGTTTGCGTTATCACTAAACAAAGTGATGTAACTTTCTTGCCAACAGTATAATTGTATTTCTGGAATGTAACCTTCTTATCATGGTTATAATGGAAGTGTGATAGGATGATAATGCTAGTAGGTTAAGTATCTATTCAGTAACACTACTTAAAAATTGACAGCTTGAATCAGTATTTTTTTTACTTCAACAGATTGTTGATGTGTCCAAAGCAGAGAATGAGCCTGAGAAAGGGCAAGTGGTTTAAGTATATATTAGTAGTGTCACTACTAGAGATCTAGTACAACAGAGTTTGCTGTAATAGCAAACAAATTGAGTCTGAAGAGGTTTGCAATGTGAAATGTTCAACATTTTTATTTAAATATATTACACATTTTAACAGAGTGTGTTTCAAGGTATCAGCCTCCTCTTTGGCTGATAGATGTAGACAATATCTCTACATGAAGTACCATGCACAAATAATTGTTCTTTAAAATACAAATACATGATTTCAGCTATCATTTGGTGCAGTTAGTTATATGAATACAGTGGTCACCAGCAAAACAGAATCAGCAACAGCTGTTCTGCATGATATCCCTAGAGGCTACTCAGACGTGTTTCACAGTACCAAAGTTTATTGTTTATTAAATCTTGGCATTTAAGCTGTCATGGGATCACAAAAATTTGCTGTCAGAGATGTATCAAGTCCAAATTATCTTAGGAATTCATATTATATCAAGCACTTGGAATAAAATTCAGCAAATGACTTAGCTGTGGACTTAGCTTTGAACATCTTCCCTAGCATCAGTTTTTGTAGCTAATAGAGTACTATATACCTATGTGAGACATAATAGAGTTAGGAAATTGTATACAGTAATGACACCTATGTGACAAATTTCATTCAATCTATGTTTACTGTTGGTCTTCCTGAAACTTCTGCTCATACTACTCCTAATACTCTAAACTTTGGAGCTGCTTCAAATAGATCAATGGTAAAATTGCCCTAAAATTGTTCTTTTTTCTGTCTTGAATGTATCTTCCCTCTCTCCCCAAAGAAGAAGTTTGATAAGTATGTCTATATCTAATATCTGGGGTCCTACAGGAACTTGAAGTGATTACAACTTCATAACAAAGAGTCTCAGTTAATTCCTACTTGCATTTAGTAGGTGTCAACTCCTTGTATCCTGAAGAAACTGTAATATTCGTAATGCATCTTTTTTTTAGAGATTTCCTTAAAGTAATGAATATCACTTTGATGATCACAACTTCAGTAAGTCATTTAGTGCTTTAATATAAAATTTATTTAATTGATAATCTTTGAAAAAAAGAAATCTTTAAAATATGATTTTTGTAAACAAGTGGCAAAAAAAATAGAACATAGTAAGATACAATACAAAAATGCTGAGAATAACAGATCTAACTCACCTGCAGCTTTTATGTGTTATGAGGCCTTCCCACGGTCCCTAATCTTATCATGAGGGCATATTACATGATGCACTTTCTTTCTTTCCCTCTTGCCCCACCACATGCATTTAGTTCTAATACATAGCTTTTAGCTTGGCAGGCAGATAAGAAATATAATTACTTTATATAATATTTATTATAATTTTTAAAAAATCGGTTTGGCAGTCATTAAAATGTTTATTAGTCCTCATTGCATATGTCTCTGTATTAAAGAAGCAGTGGTGATACAGGTGGGAAAGATCTCAGGTCATCTAAGCTAACCCCTTAAGTCAAGTAGCGTCACCCACTGCACTGCTCTTCTATCAGTCTCCTTTGTACATCTCTTATTGCTAATGAAAATTTGGCTACCTCTATAGGCAGCTCAGTGCTTTACTTACCTCAGTGGTAAGAAGATTCTTTATACCTAAAAGAAAAGCACTTAATTCCACAAAGTTGTCCAGTGAATGATTTCGGAGCATTTGCCCAAAGTTCTTCCTCACAATACACTTACAACTCTCACTCAACAGAAAAGGACCATTACTACATGCTGTAGGCATAAAGAAGTCGTCCACATTTCATTTGTCATTTTTAACAAATGCTGACTTTTCAAGACTGACTTATCTGTGTTAAAGCATTTACTCTTACTAGTCTTCCAACCGAAGACTGTGATTTAAAATACATGTTTAAATTAAAATGGGGTTTATTTATTTGCTTTAAAGATCCCAAACCTAATTTTGAAAATGTATCTTACAGAATAGGAAAGGGCTGCTAAACATTACTGCCTAAACCAGCCCCTTGAAATTGTCTTCAGTTAGTTCCTGTCTGGAGGTGGGGGAAACGCTACAAAGAAGGAGGTTCCAATGGATCCCGGGAGCCGTGCAGGACCACGCTGCCTCCTTTGCACTTTTCCATGCACAGAAGGCAAGCAGGTGGGCAAAGCTGAAATAGGACTTGGAGAGGCAGTTTTATGTCGTTCTTCTGGGTCCCCTCAATCCTAAAAGGTGAAGGAGCATCCAAAAGAGACACCAGAGGGGATTTATCCCTATTTTCTGAGGATAGAAAATATGCTCACAATTGGGTTTTTATCTTTTCAAAACCCACTGTTAACTGATGTTTAATTTATGTTTTAGTTTATGGTATACAGTTCTTAAAATTGGAAAATAAAATCCGTTTCCAGAGTCATTTACTGTTAGTAATGCGTACACCTACTAGCTGCTTAGAAGGGGACAGCCCGGAGTCCTTCTGTATGTGCTTCACTGGAGCATCAAGAGCATCTTCTTAAATATATATTTGGAGGCTTTTCTATGACAACTTTTTATTCAGTTTTCAAGTTGTATTGTTACTGCCTGCCCTTCAGCACCATGTTCTCTGAGTTAAGAGAAAAATGTAATTAAAAAGGTCAACCTTTCACTTAAGAGCTCTTTCACTTAATAACATTTTTCAGTAGTCGGTTTCCTTATGAGTTTCATTGTAAATGAGAAACACATTTTGGGTTACCTCATACTCCTAAATAGCGGAATATTCACAGAAATATTTTTTCTGTTTTTGAATGACTCTTTTTAAAGGAGTAGAATTTTTTATAGTGTCACAATGACTAAAGATACAATAATACAAACCATGATTTTTACTCAGGTGTTTGCTTTTATATTTGTTACTGTTGTTTTTAATAATTTGACAAAACTGTTGGAATAATATTTACATAAAGCTGGAACTAAGTGGCTTGGCAGCTAATACAAGTTAACTGTAGCTGGAATGCATCATTCAGTTTCAGCTACTATGTGTTAATAAATAAGCAGAGTTGCTGGTATATGAAAATGAAGATTGTGGATGTTCCCGTAAATATGTATGTATACATATCCATACACAAATATGGAAATGCAGTAGTAAAACTAGTGCTGAGTTTGGTAAGGCCGTACTCAAAACCAACGATAACCACAGCAATAATTCATAGTGGGGCCAGCAGCGAGAGGAAGGTTCATAAGCAAGTGCCTTACCACCTTTAGTTTGAATAAATATGGAACCTTACATTTCCATAGGACACTATGTGTCCCCATGGGACTCAATCAACAGTGAATCCCATAACTTCAAAATCTCGCGTAACTCCTGTGATCGTCTTTGTTCTCACTGGGATTAAGTTCTGCAGAGCTTTTGTGAGAAAAATGGACTCTTCCACACTACCTTTGGCCTACACAAAAAGGTCAAATGAAAGCTATCGCATGTGTCATTGCCTCTCACTTCAGCAGCAGGGATGATGGGTTTCTGTATACGCATGTATGTGCTTCATTTTTCAAATTACACTGTCTTACCTATTTAAAAATCCACACAATTGATCTGAGAGGCTCAAGTTTAGTTAAATCTAACATTACATGAACAAGGACAAACAAAACATTACTCTCTCTAAGTTATCACTTGATTTGCTGAACCAAAACCTCTGTAAAAAGTCAATGGCTCCAGAACAAAATACTGGGCATTGACAGGGCTGGATACTACCCTACCTACTTTGAACATTGTGCAATAATATATACGGCTATGGTGCTGTGGCAGAATTCTGTCCACATTTTATATTATTTTGTTACTGGCGTAGACAATGAGTAGTATAAGCTATAGGAAGTCACTCTCACAGTGTAGGCTTGGCAGACAATTTTCAGGCAATTTCGATTGATTGGTTGTATCTGTGGCATTACCGTGTTCTTTAAATCTGCACCTTCTGAATATAAAAATAAAGCATGTGATAAACTGTTTTTATAAAGCCGTTATCGTCAGTGAGAACACAATTTTACTCGACATTTCTTCTTCTTCCTGATGGCTATACTTACCTAAAGTACTTGTTTCCCACAGGAATAGTTTTCACTCTTTTTCACTGTATGCTCTTGCTTAGTCTAAGGGACCTAAAATATATGTAAATATAAATACATTTTTTAGCATTATAGATCAGCAATTAGATGTGGGAGATGTTCATCAGTTCTGCTTAGTCCACCTTATAAGCTGCTTTCTATAGGAGGTCTTTGTCGGTTTATGCTTGTAATTTACTTTTTGATCTTTTGTCATTGGGAGAGATTTTAGCACATTGAGGGAAAAAACTAACATTGATACCCTGCTTGCTGATTTGAGATATTGCCCAAGGCACTCAAAGTCATTCGGCTGATGAGTATGTCCCGTGACTTGCACCTCTTAAAGAATCTTTCTCAAACAGCAGGCGCAAAGGCTGCTCTGAGGAGAGGAAGGTAATACGCTTCGGTTGGATCCTGCCTCGCTGAAGTCCAGGGAAGCTGGGGCGTCAGGACCAGGACTGAACCTCCCAGTTGTCTGTATGCAGTCTCGCAGTGATCTCCCCTGGGATCGCCATGCTTGCGCTCGTGCTAGCAAAACTGAATTGTTAGCATGGTCAAGATGCAAAAAATATTTTGCCACTCTGAACATGATGCCAAGGGGGAGAGCTGTCCCCCTCTTCCCCTATCCATGATTTCTGAAAAGCCTTTTTCCTTCCCTGAACTGCAGCCATCCATATTCAGCAAATTCAGAATGTAACTTTTGAAAATTTGCTTTAATGTAAAATAATCACTCCAGAAAACTAAGCACAGCCATCTTGGCTGGCTAAACAATTTTATCGAGATTTTTCTCACAGGGAAAAAAAGTCCCTACTTTATGAATTACGACATTATATATTGTTATAAAACAAAATGCGTAAGCTTCTCAGTAGAAAGCACCATGAAAATGTAGGTGTTATATTTTTGGTAGGATGCTAGCTAAGGTTATAGCATGTGGACAGCCTTTATGCATGTTGTAATATGCTATGTAAATCAGGATTATTGGCTTGCTGAGTGATTTTTCTGCGGTGTCAGATATATAATATGTGTCAGACCTATAATATACAGGTATCGGACCTGTATAATAATATATGTACGATTATGTTGGTTTTTTACTTTTTTAAAGGGTGTCCTTTGATCACCTACACAAACCCAAGTTAGGAGCAATACAAATAATTCAAGTGTGAAGCAAAACTGCTCAATGTGACATCACCTGATCTGTGATACTTTTTTTCCTTTCTTTTTTAAATATCTGTAGAAAAAAATGTGTCTTACTAGAAGCAATAGGCAACAGAAGAGCGGATAAGAGAACACACACCAAACTTCAGTATAACTATAGGATGGGGTTTTGAAGCCATGACTTGAAACAATGATATTGCTTACTAAATAAAATAGAACTTAAGTTCTCATTTAAGTTAGAAAGTTAGAAGAGGTTCAGCAGATTCTGGTGGTGTAGCTGAATCATAGAAATGTGTCATCATAAGTATAGACACTGAATATAGCCTTTGGCATTTAACACTTAGACCTACCCAGCTTCCAGGTATTGGCTATTTTAGGCTACTTTGTGAAATTGTTATGGGCCAGGCTTACTGCTTAGCTAAACCCAGGTCCCATTCCAGCTGCCTGCATCAAATCAGTTCCAAATCTGGGATAAACTAGACTGTTTTCTTTCCAAATGAGGAATTTATGTTTTATTGTCAGCTGGCTTGCTTTGCATTTTAAAGTCAAGATTTCAACAGCTAACTAGAGTAATTATTTTTCTTTACTTTCCTTGCTGGCAATACTCTTCAGGGGTTGTTTTTTTTAAAGCTTTTGACTAAAATTGGTAACAAGTGTTTACTGAGGGGAGTATAGATTATCAGTCAAGCCAGTATTTTTTTTTTTTATGGCTATATATGACACTGGCTATTTTCTACTGAAAATACAGAATGCTTCATGCTACAGCAGAGAAGAAAGATACGAGGAACTGTTGCAAGAGGATTTAGGTGAGGTTTTCTTTAGCTTGTTTTTTCAAAAAGTTTTATCTTTTTACTTTTTTTTACTGTTTTCATTTCACTACAGCTTTCTGTAAAAAAGAAAATAATCTCTATAATCATCCTCTGCTATTACATGCTCTGGTGATATTGGTTGGCATCACTGAAGCCACCTGGATACCTTGGAAAATGTTCCTATGTTCATGTAGATAGATGGTAGAATTGCCCACTGTAGTAAATAGATGTTTTCTGTCTGATTTCATGTCCATGTGGATGTGCTTGTTCACTTGTTTTGTACAGTTTTTATTGTGGTGTAACTACAGACACAGAGATCCATGGGGGAAAAAAGTAAATACATTATTTCTTAAAAGAACAGCGCAGAATGTGACTGAGCACTCCTGAGGAGTCTCTGCAGGAAGGTGTTTGAAAAAATGCCTTTTAAAAAACTGATTCGCCTCTGAGCATCCCTTAATGAGAAGGGAAACTAAGCGGCTTCCATGTCCTGCAATTGTCTTCCCCTGAGCAGAAAATCCTGTTCTAAAGGTCAAAGTGGGTACAGAGAGATTTTTGCAGATTCAGCCGTAATTGACCGAATTCTATATGAAGACATAAGTATTGGTATTCAGCATGCGATGCAGTGCACAAAGGAAATTTCTTTAAGAAGTAGATTAGCACGATATCTTTTTTCCTTTCAGTTACAACTTCAAACCTAGCAGTGTCAGGGTTTTTTCTGGATCAGTACAAAATGCACGTGAATTAGTGCTCCGTGTCCTCCTCCTGCAGAATTCCATCACCATTACGTACCATTTGCAATTTCTAATATGAACAGATCTTCTACAGTAGATGTCCTCACCAAAGTCATCACCTTACAGAGTTTAGCTCATGTTTTATTTCAGATTCTAAAGAATGAATCATATACGTAAGGCCTACCATCAAAGTGCCTGAAGAAAACTGGTTGTGGTAATAGACTTCTTTTCAGCCCAAAGGAGTGTCACTGAATCATTTAGGATACTTTCCCTACCTGGTCATTAGGAACAGTATAGTATTGTTACATGATTTTAATGTGAATTTTCATCCATTATTGTCTTTCTGTCTGAAACATCTTGCACACTGTTTTTCTTCCTCTTAGGAACAAAAAGATGATGCACAGGATACGATGGGTATATTTCTGAAACCCTCTGCAGATATTGTCATTTGTATGTATAGATGCTTGGCTGTTTCTTGTCTTAATTCCTCTGAGATCTTTATGGCTGAGAAGATTTAAATCTTCCAGACTTTGTATGTTTTTGTGTTGGAAACCTGTTTTGTAACCTGTTAACATTCCCTCGATGGCCATTAACTGATGATTAATGATGCCATTCAGATACAACATTTAGTATATATAATACCTTGAGGCATATGCAGTGTTTTACAAATAATTTAATATTTATGGCACTCTGAAGTGAAGACTTAAGCATGCAAGTTAGGATGCTGAGGATAAGAGATGACAAATGAATGAAGCTATAGGAGAAATAAAATGTGAGACATTGCAGGCCAGTTGTGTTGATGTGCACATATACTCTAATAGTTTTGTGTTTAATACTAAGGCATTAATCTTTGATTCTAAATTGTCTTAATGAAGAATGGAGTAAGATATAGAAATACACATTGCAACTTCCACTTGGTGATACTACTTATTCCAACTAAACAGATTTTTACTCTAATGGTGATAACTGAGGAAAAGAAAACCCTTTCCCATGAGCATCTTATGCTACTGATTTTATTTAGCATAGCATTGCTGCTTCTTGGAATATTTCCTTCATTTCTTTTTGGAAGCTCGTCCTTCAGAAAGACACGCAGCTGCAAACATAAAATGCTTATTTTGCAAGTGCCTGGAACTTGCTGAATCATTCTGTCTTTGCCAAATAAGTATTTTTGTATGTTTCTACTCTGAACTTGAAGAGTTTGATAGCATTTGAGTTCTAAATCAAGCTATCATACCTAGATGTATGAAAATTAGCTCTTAAATTAGTTTCTTGCCACGACTGAGCTCAGAAGCTTCTGTGTTGTCTGCAAGAGGGATTGCCCTTTGTGTTGTTTTACATGTTAGTGATTGTTATAAATAACAGTAAGAACCATAAAATTTAAACTTTCCATGTTAAAAGAACTTTCCAGTTCCATTTGTCTGTGTGCTTGTGTTCAATCAGCCATGTAAAGTGTCTTATTTCAGATACATTCAATTGTAGTCAGGCCTGTAATTTCCATGCTTATTTGGAGACTTTATTAAATAAATTATGTAGCATTCACAAAACATGGAGTTAATCTTTCTGTCGTTCCTTCAAATTGATTCAGACTTGAGACCTGGTTTAATCATGATATTCTTTAGAAGAGTTGTTGATAAAAATTATGGACAGTGTACTGGCATTCCTCTTGATGGAAGCTACTTACCCATCTTTTTAACCTAAATATCAATTTGGGAAAAATGAGTTTAGCTGACATAAAAAAGGTGTTTTATAAACTCCAAACCCCATGTATTCTGCTGGAGTACAATCTGCATCACGTTCACCTCAAAAGCTCATCTAACTTGATCTCTAATAAAATAATAAATCATTGTATTAAGAAGAATAATTTTTATCTATGGGTTACAAATTTTAGAGCTCTACAAAAGGCCTATTGTTCTTAACTAAGATGCCAATATTCTCAGTTTTGGTGAAAATGTACTTCTGCACAAGTAAGCCATAGGTTATAGTGCAGGGCTAGATGACTGTCACTGTTTATATAAAAGACCTCAATGAACTCTTTGAAGCGAGAAATATGTGGGCACAGAGTTCAAGAGATTTCCTGCTTCCACACACTAGCTTTAAAGGCAGAATGATCCATGTATGAAATGGTAGATTATAAAAACAGTGCAAGAAAGACTGGGGCTGGGCCGTTACTTGGCACAAAGTGCAAATACTTGTATGTAGGAGTGAGAATGGTAAACCATCAGAAATTGTAACCTTTCCTGTACCCATCTGTCTGTCCATTTCTCCATTTCACTTTTCTCTGCAGCTTCCATAGAAAAAATAGAAAAGACAATCACCCATTTTCTTATGCTAGAAAAAAAAAAAAAACACCTCACTTCAGGCATCAGACATACACATAAAACAGATTAGGTTGGTGAAAGCATCCTGCACAGTTTTTACTATGAACTATCTTCTTATCTTTTGAATGTTCAGTATGCCTGGTATCTAAATTGAACAGTGAAAATCTCCTATAAGCCATTTATCAGATTTTTCCTCCACATGCCTTTGTCAATTAAGATTTCCCTGGCGATTTCCAAGTCTCATCAAAAGATTTTATAAACAAGAAAGTTAGACTGACATGAAGATGTTTAAGACATCCTGCTTACAGGGCGATCTGTGCTACCAATGACTGGCAGTATACCCAGAATAGCAGTCTTCTGAGACAGCTTCAGAGTTTATTTTTTCACAGTCACTGTGAAATGAGACAGAAGGAGACAGAGGAAAAAGGCTTTAAATGCTCAAAGGTTAAAATCTGTTTAGGATGCAAGAGTGCTAGCCTGATGAATGAAAAATGTCCAGATGAGCATTAAAACACCTTAAACCCATGGGGCATTTCCAGGATCATTGAATCACTATTAGGTGATGATTGTCCAGCAATTATTTTAGTAAGTAATGGAATCTCTGAGAATACTAGCTTGTAGAGAGTGACCTTGTACCAGATGATTATGAGTTGATTCAGTATAAATTTAGCATAAGGATAAACAAAAGTAGCCTTTTAGTTTTGGATCTCTCTTTCAAAATGTGATACATCAAGGCTGGCTCCATACTAATACATGCAGCAGTGCCTAGCGTGTTCCCAGCCACCAGACTCATCATCTCTCCCATTAAACTGCTACAGCAGTCGCTGGTGCACTGTTGACTGGTGCCAACCAAGCATGTTCCCAGACAATTCCCAGGGACAGTTTAGGGATGAGAACATCCCAATGACCATTCCAATTTTGGCATTTTGTATGTCTTCGCAATGTTTTGGCATCTAGGAAAGTTTGCTGTAATAGATGGAGGCTATTGCATACTTGTTAGCTTGAGTGCACAGGAATATTTTTGAGCATTTAGTTTAGCGCTGTGGATGTCACCTGTGGGAACTAATTAGTTGGAAGAGTGCAGAGTCTTGAATTTGGAGGAGACCAGGAGATTTCTTTGGGCAAAGAAGTTACACCTGGCAGAGATTTTTATTAAAAACCTTTGCTCCAATCCCCACTGGTAGAATACTTACATTATGAAAGACATCTGAAATAAGTGAAGAGATTGCCAGAAATACCTAAAGTAATAGGACTGGTTATCTGAAGAAATTTTAAGAGAGGTCAGAAAGAGTAAGAACTGTTTAAGAAAAATCAACCTGCAGTGGATTTTCCAAAAGCTATTAAAGACCAAAATTTTTTTCCCCACACATAAAAATACAAATACCAATCATGAAAATGTGGAATTGGTGATTAATGACAGTTTAGTTGTAACTCAAAAAGTCAATGTAACTCAAAAAGTCAATGTATATTTTGGTTCAGTTTTGACAAGGAACTCTGGTGAATAAATTGCAGAAGGTTTCCACCATAAAGCAAAGGAGCTGTGAGGTAGTCAGGAATGTGGATGAAGGAGATGGCATTACGTAAGGAAATTTTACACTGGAAGAGGAAGTCCAAAACTGTTTTTTCAAAGATCAGTATTAGGATCAGTTCTGCTTTAATAGACAAATAATGACCCTGACACAAGGAGTGGAGAAGTCCTAGTGAAACTAACTTGATGATGCAAAGTTAAGATAGAAATGAAGGTTCAACAGTGAAAGAACTGGGTGTGCTTGAGGACTGGAGGTATAGAAATAAGTCTGAATAGCATAAAATGAAAGGCACTTAAGGCACACACTTAGAAGAAGAATTAGGACAGCAGCAGATCACAGGGGGACTTAGTGTTTTGCTTCCTGCGCTGGCCCATAGTGAATGCCCTGTGAAGACTGAAGATTACACGTGCAGTGTGTTTTGCTAGGATACTTATGTGGCCTCCAGCAGTTTGTAGGTCAGGGACTCCCTTACAGACAGATCATATCTTTGTATTTCATATCCTTTCCAGCAATTTATCTAATCACTCTGAACTCATCTAAACTTTAGCAACCATAATATCCTGTGGAAGGAATCATCAAGGTTTAACTAAACATTGTGTAAAGAATCACCTTTATTTTTTTCCTTAAGACTGTTACCTGTTAATTTCCTGTGTTGCCTCCTCATTCTTACACTATGAAATTGTCCTGGTTTCAGCTGAGATAGAGTTAATTTTCTTCCTAGTAGCTGGCATAGTGCTGTGTTTTGATGTAGTTAGCATTATTTGCTCATTAATTCCTGCTCTGAACTGAGAGGCTTGTAAGCCATCATACGAGAGAAAACTCAAAAAATTGAGCTTCTTTCACATAACAAAATGAAAGTTGAGGCAGTGTGTGACTGCTGTTTAGAAATACAAGTGGGAGAAGAGCTGCCTCCCAAGAGGGAGAAGAGCTGCCTGCTTATAAAAAGCAATGCTGGTACTAGAACAAGTTGAGAAAATTGGTAAGACATAAATTTAGGGTGAATTGTGAACATTGCTAGTTTCAGAGCAGCAGATCCTCTTGGCAGTCATGTCAAAGGTCTGTACCCTGCACAGGCAGTGCATTTGCCAGCGTGGTTATGGAACAGCCATTTTTACAGTAAACAACCTCTCAGAGGACCACCGGTTCCTCATTTACTAGAAGGTCACATCAGGCAAGGGTTCAAGAGCTCAAATACATGCCTTTGGATCACCCTACTAGCAAAATCATGAAAATGCATTGTTATGTGTGAAAGCTGGTGTCTGGGATTCAGCAACCCAGAAGGTCCCTTTCCACTATACGCTCTTACATGGTCTGGCTACAGAGATGCTCTTTGTTCTTATCCGGATTCACAGTCCCGTGTGGTCTCCTGGATTTAGGTGTCTATGTCAGCCATTTTGCAAAAAGACAAAAATGCACATGATGCCCTTGTATTCCCTACCTCAGCGATTAGAGGTGATTTAAAACAAAAAAAACAAACAAACAAACCTCACCCCAAAAAACTAAAATCCCAAAAAACCCACAAATCCTTGCTTTGAATGTGGGGAACCTTGGTTTCATCCCTTCTGTTGTGCAAAAAAGTTTATGAAAAATCCCTTCTCCATCCTGCACGTGAAACTGTCATCACTAGTGCTAGCGGGTATTTTCAGAGATGAAATATCTCCTGGAAAACCAGCTCCATTTTGCAAGAAACAGCTAAACAGTCACTGGATAGGATCAGTGCAGGAGGGTTGGTGACTTACACTGAAGAGAAGCCAGACCCACTCCTGTTCCAGTGGCTCTAAGGATAGAACAGAAAACTCTCATGTAGTCAGCAAAAGAAGAACTGGAACCTAAGCCTGCCTGTGATATGGGCATCTCGTAGAGTCAAGCTTCAGCTTTTCCTCAGTTGGGTTTGTCCAACAAAGTTAAGTACTCCGCAGGAATCAGAGCAGCTGCATTAGGGGCAAATATCCTGTCAATATGGATTATTCTCTGTTTCGCTCTGGGGCTCCGATCGTCTCACTGCCCAACCGTGTACACATTTGTTTTTTTCCGATTTCTGTCTGGAACAAGCCAGAGAGCTTCCTCTGAGAGAAAATGTAGGCATTGTTCAAAAGGTAGCTTGGATCCGCAGTTTGTTCCTGACAGACAGTATAGATGCAGGATGACCAAATTTTGCTCGGTGTATGTATTTGGGTGGTGGCCTTGAAGAGTTTAAATGTAGATCAAGCCTTGATTCCTAATACAGGCTGCCAAGATGGAGTAAGCGTGCACCAAAGTGCTAGAGTTATGTAGAAAGCATAATCTAGTAAAAGGTTCCCCCATGGAAGAGAGGAACATAATTCAGGTCTCCTGCTGTCTACATGAGGGGAGGAAACTATGCTGGCATTGCCTGTGTTTTTTAAGCCACTGGACTTGGTGATGATAATCTGAGAAGGACGCTTGGACTCACACTAAGATGGAAACACCTCCAAAAGCACGATTACAGGCTGGGATTTAAGCTGGACATTTTGAAGCTCAGTGTAATTCAGATTTATGTGCTTTGTGCCATGTCCAAAGCCAGATGTTGAAGTTCCCAGTGAAAGATGTTTAGAAAACCTAGGCAGCTGCTAAGAATGGGTGGTAGCTGAGTGCTGAAAAGTGGTGAGGCTTTAAATCTTAGAGGTAGGCACCTTTCACAGATCTAGCTGAGAGATTTTCTTGATAAGTTCTTTAAAATTACCTTGAGTTGGTTGGATAAGTTACAAATGAGGTATGAGTAACCTCTGCCTTAGTACTGATGTCTGTGAGGATAACCTTGATAGGGAGTCGCAATCTGGTTTTTTTATTCTCTCCAAAGAGAATGCACTTGATGTGCTGAAATATAAATCTTGCAGAATAGGAAAGAAGTCTGAGGGAAATCATCTTAAATAGAATATCCTATGCCAAGACATGTGAGCTGGCATTGCAAACATTTTTAAGGTCCCTGATCTTTAGTTTCTGATTTTTTTTTTTTTTTAATAGAAGAAGAGGGAAAATCTGTAAAAGCCAAAGCTGCTCAACCTTGATTACTGGTATTTTATGCTAAATACGGTTGTTCCTGCCAAAAACACTAAGCTGGCAAAGAGAAGCTTAGATGTCTCATTATACTATTGCCAAGAAAGACATGATTTTGAAAGCTCTACAGGGTGGACCCAGAGGCTCTCGCTGCCAATCTGTTCTGGTATTCACTGCAGAATGAGCAGAATCAGTGTTTCTTTGAAGAAACAGTGCTTCAGGCTTCTCTGGATGTGCATTGAACAGGTTTTAACGAAGTTTATTTACGTAATGACTCTGAGGATCTTGGTTCTGCTTTATGGTGCGGGCTGTACTAGATTTTAAACAAACCAATAGAATTCATAATATGTGTTTGTCTCTAAAAGCATATGTTAGAAAAATTGTAAAGTAGTGCCACTAAAGCATGAAGTGAAAAATGGAGACCCGAGATCCCACAGTACTCTACAAGAGGATGCACAAGCTTTTCTAGAGGAATAAGCTGTTTATTTTACAATTAATAATCATCTCTGTCCTAAGGACGTGTTCAGTGAGAGGCATAACATTATATGGAATATGTAGGCAAAAATTATGCCCAGCGCATATGTTTCATTTTGTTGGTGATTCATAATCAAGTCAGAACAGCATAGAAATAGACCCATGAATTCTTCAGATTGCTGACATTTAGCAAATTAATATGAATTTTAAGTTGCTTCTATAGTGAACTACGAATCAGTCAAGAGTAAGAGACAGGAAAAAAGGGTTCTAATGTGAGAACATTTACCCAGCCAACCAAACAGGAATGAGCTTACCATTCCTGGAGCCAGAAAAAAAACCCAGAAGAAAATACAGTGCTTGTTGAGATAAAAATGCATTCCATCTACATTTCCTGGAGTAGCTCATAAAACACATTTTTTAAAGAGAAGTTAAATTTGGCACTGATCTTGGAGTCTGAAGGCAGAAAGTAGCCATCCTCTATATTTACACTATAAAGGTATATCTCTCAGTCCAGAAGGCTCATAAATGTCAAGGAAAAAGGAACTTTTGTTTACTTACTTTTGACCTGCTGCATGCCAGAAAACCATCTTTGGAGATATCCATACTAAGCCAACTCAGCAGACTGCTTACAGAAACATCCAGTCTTGACCAAGAGAGCCCTTATAGCATAAAAATTACATAGTCCTTTGTAATCTGCTTTGACGGCTTGTTAACTTCATTTTTAAAATGTAATCTTAAAAAATGCAATCTAATCCTTACTTGAGTACTCATGCTTCTATCTCTTTGAGAGCCAGAGTTGGTTAGATTGAAAAGTCTGCTACTATGAGATATTTTTCTTTCATAAGGAACAAATGGATCATGACTTAATTGCCTCTTAAACGTCTTCACCTGAGGTGCCTTAGTCTTTCATGTAGTCTTTCACTGGACAGAGCAAGGTCATTTTCAAGGTCATCCTTGCACTTCTAATTTTTATTATCTCCTGTTTTGTCATCATTGTTTGCAAAACCGGGCATTAGATTTTGACATAGATAATGCCATTTCTCTATTCTTGTTCAGTATTAATAACAACCACCTAATTTCTTAGATCTCCAGGAGTTCATGTTAAGGTAGTGAAACTGCCATGAACAAAATTAATACATGTAGGATGCCTCATATTTCTCCATATTTTTATATGGAGGTGATGAATTGGCAAAGAAACCTCAATCTCCTCTATTTCTCCATCTCTTTCCAAAATCTTTTCACTAAAAGTCTGCTGAAGACAGGGAGGTTACATCAGTATGGTACTTCCATGTTCTCTGTCTGATGTTTGGAGACAGGGCCTTTAGTGGTCCTCATACATTTGGGTTCTGTGGAAAAATAGACCCAACGAGTGCACAAATTGAAGCCATAATTACTTTGTATGAACGCTGATTACATACCATTGGAGTAAACTCTGGGAGGAATATTTTGTAACAGGAGAAGGATCCTGCAGAAACTATACATACTGAGAAGATTGCTAATAAGGAGTGGGAAATAGTGTAGAAGTTTTGGGATTTCTGACTATGATAAAGTCTAATTCTTATGCCAGAAAATTAACTTTTTTTTTCCCCATGCTGTAGCGCTTGGAATATCCACAGGAAGGTGACATGTCTGCTGACTGTAACGAGGCAAACCTGCCTGAAACTGTAAGGGAGGATGATTTGGGTGTGATTCTTAAGGTGATACATTTTTCCGCACAGCTCTGATCTTGGAGTTCTTATGATGACAAACTACTGGAAAGTTAGTAGTCCTACCTGCCCTTTCCAATTTGCATTTCCCTGTTTGATAGCTCAGATTTGAGATCGCAAAATTGGGACATTACAATGACTTCTGCTAGGAACAAATAAATCTGAAGAGGGAACATGTCAAAGCAAAAAGCCCTTAAAATACCTTAGTTCATTTATTTGCAACTGATGTAATCTCAGCCTTTATTAGAAATTCTGTTCTAAATCCTTCTCTGTGATATTACAAAGAAAACTGTACCTTTCAGAAATGCGAATGCCAACTGAAAAAGAGGAGTCATGTTTTCCTTGAGAATTTATTTTGGGACTGTAAGACTGGTAGCTCTTTGTGGACATACCATACATGTGACAATGATCAAAACTAGCAAAGTTGATTCTAACATTGTATACTCACAGCGGGGCAGCCAAAGCTGAGATCCTTTGTCAGTTTTAATATCAGCCAGCTAAAGCCTACTAAACAGCCAACTGCACATCTCTTTAGTAGCATTCTAATTCATGTACTGTAATTAGGCTTGAATACAAAATATTGATTTAGTAGTAATTACATTTGTGTGAGCATTAAGATAATGTTTCAGGAAATCTGCCTAGATTCAGCATGAGGTTCCCAATAATGAAATGTTTGCTCTATTGCTGTGTAGAAGAGCTTTTAAATAAAACTTAGTCTATACTCTAACTAATATAAATGTATTTGATCCTGTCCTCTGACTTGTTTGGCTTGAGACACTCTACCAAAATTGATATATATTCCAGTGGTCGATCATGGCTAATTAGAATACATGAGCTTTTTTAATGTTTTTTTAAATCACCCAGGGAAAGGATGTGTGAGACCTATAAGAAATAAAGCAGCATTTAAAGAGCACTGATTTATAGCCATAAATCTCATTAGTTGTAGAGATAAATATACTGCAGATAATCTTTCTGTTAAGCAAATTTGTAACTACTCTGTTAGCCTCAGATATTACACACTTATTCAACATATGCACACTGCGAAAGCATGATATCCTGTGATTGCTGGGTAACAACTTACTTTCCTGTTTCACTGTTCTTACGGTATTTTTAGAATTTCATATCTCAAGATGTGCATTTTGTATGTTTACATTTATACACACTAAAAGGCAGACTTGCTTATCATAGCTACAAGCATATGCAAGTAACAGGGGCTGGGCATACAGGAACATTTAGTCCTAACTTGCTTTTAATCTAAATGGCTGGTTAATAAGCTTTATTTCAAAGATCTGTTACTGTAAAAAGGGGAACCAGTCAAAAAATGGGAGAGTGATATCCAGAGCAATGGTTTAGTTAAGGATCATTATGGCAACCAAATAACTCAGAACTGAAATAACAAATATACAGTTAAATCAGACCTTCAGCAGAAATACTTGTGTTACCAGTTCAGGTGGTCTGCATCTAATTTGTACCTCGAAACATGTTTCATATCGGAGTAAGCATTCTGTGTCTTGAAGGGGGAAATAAAATCATATTTGATTTTTAATTTGAACTATGGTATCTGAACTTAGCCACTCATTTCAGACCAGGAGTGTTTAAGACACACATGCTATTGTGGGTAAGATAAAGTAAATGCTACTTGCAGAGGTGAGTACACCCTTCACTTTGCCTCAGCCAGAAGCATCTTGAGTAGATACTGTATCTGTTGCAGCTATTTAGCAGATTCCCTGCTCTCTGCTTGTTGCGCTGCAGGGGAAGAGGAGTTCAGGAGGAGATATATATGTACACACACATATACATATATGTACATATTTGTATATATGCATGTATGTATGTGTGTATATCTATAAAAATAAACCTGGTTTACATAAACTCTGCTTGTATTCAAGGCAAGAAAGCAGATCTGAAGATCTGAATATGCTATGTCTGCTTCCTTGTCAGGCTGGGAAAATCCCAAGAACAAGGGAATTTGTTTGATTCCACCTGAGCTTTGTAAAATATAGCGAGTGCTGGTTCTCCTGCTCCTTTTACCCCTTCACATAGGAGAGCAACCACAGATGAGCAGCTGACAGTGAAAATCCAGGTGTGGCTCTACTCTGTCACAAGTTAGGAAAGCTGGAGAGATGAAGCAAATGTGCGGCTATATATAACTCAACTCACCTGGGCAACTCCTCCTTGCTGCAGGAGTCTCTAGCAAGACTTACAGGAGGTTTCTATTCTATTTATGCTTTCCAAGGCAGGATCAAACTGAGGAACTATAAAACTCTGGCTGGTGCCACAGATCTCTTAGTCACACAATAATATAGAAACTGCCATGTCTAATCACATCTAATGTCTGCCGGTGTGTCTGCCATGTCAGATGGTAGTCAGCTCCAGAGCTTTCAGAGGAGGAAAAAGATTCCTGTAGTTGGCAGACTTAAGCTGACCTGCCCAGTACCCATAAGAAGTTTCATTTTCATGGCTATCTATTAGCATAATGCTTAATATTTGAAGCATCAG
Source organism: Pelecanus crispus (assembly GCF_030463565.1). Classification (NCBI taxonomy): domain Eukaryota; kingdom Metazoa; phylum Chordata; class Aves; order Pelecaniformes; family Pelecanidae; genus Pelecanus; species Pelecanus crispus. The sequence goes on from NC_134646.1 coordinate 39,686,962, forward strand.
GTAAAATATTCCTTTAAAAGAAGAAGTATAGCTACATATAATATCTCTGAATTGCCTTGAAATATAGAATATAGTTTTTACTGAAATAAATATTAAATATAATAAGCATATTTCCAGAAATATGGAACAGCACTTAGTTAGAAAATCACACATTCAAATAAATATCTCTTTGAAGTTTCATTATGAGTGTATGTTCAAATCCAGTAATGCAAGTAATTTACTGGAAGAGATTACTTCATTGCAATAGGGAATCTGTATTTTAAAGAAACTTCCTCATTCAAAAAGGTTCAAATAGCCTTAGTGAGTTACACTTTTATTACTCTATATTATGTCTTGGCATGAACCTTGGCCTTACGATGAATATCATCTTAGATTCTCCTGAACAGCAATAACAAAGGCGGCAGATTAAACTTTCTAAAATTCAGTTTGATGAACCCCAAAGGGCCCACTTCCATGCATTTTTCTGTGTGCCAGATTATGCTGTCACTGTCCTCCTTTTGTCTTGATTGTCATAAAGCATGAAGAACTGCTGTTTTGTTTTCTTCCCAGTGAGACACAATTAATTCTTCTACAGAAAAAGCCTTGACTATAATACCCCTTGCAATGTGCAGGCTTTGTTTTATAAAGGACGGTGCTTAGAGGGTTGTTTAGAGGGTTGCTAACTAGTCTTCTCATCATTAATCCCAAAACACTAACGACGGAGAAGTCTACTTTGGGGTTATTCTCTGTTGGAGGTGCATGAGAACACCCCAGCTGGGTGACAAAACCGGAGAGGAGGGTGCAGAGCCTGGGGAGACAGCTTTCCAGAGGAGCTGTAGGGGGGGCACTACTCATCTGCAAACAGGAGAACCTTCAGGTCATGTTCTTAGCTCATTTTATGTGAGTGTTCATGTATGGCCATGCTTATGGGATGGAGTTAGTGGTTTTCTGAGGAAGATGAGGAGGAAGCTCCTTGGACAGCCCATCATCTTCAGCATCAGACTGGCTGCTTGTTCTCTGAACTAAGCACCGTGAGCTGAATTGCTCACTCAATGCCATTACAGCCTGTTTCTTCTCTCCTTAGTTTACATGTACTTTCTCTGAACAGGCTATGCAGAAAATGAGAGAGGGAGAGGGGAGAATAAATATGTTGTAAGAGAAAGATTGTATCATCAATTGAGAATGGCCAAAGAAAACTCTTATAAAACACACTTTACCCCATAACCCACTTTTCAGACAAATCACAAAACATACTGAGGCACAGCATCATACTATTATAGCAATAACATTGCAACGTAAGAGCAGGTAAAATAAAGCAGGAGAGAAAAGCAAGGTAGATGCTAAAATCCCTAGCAGAGGATTGACGCCTTTCTAGCTGGGAAGAATAAATGAAATATCCTTCCCAGAGTGTCAGTACCACAAATTCAGATGCACACATCAGTTAAAGTCAGGTTTGGAGCCTCGGGCATCCCACAGGTGCAATCCTTTTATGTGCTGAACAGGAGCGTATCTGGAGTTGGTCAAGGCCTCCCTATGCTATTAGAAAGGGAGGAGGCTCTTCTTGTCCTTGTCCCACAGCTGCTGGGGAGTGCACCAGTCGGGTGGGAGCTGACCCTGCTGAGAGGTTGTCCCTGGCGCATCCCTTGAGCTGTTGCGGTCAGCCCAGCCTGTGTCAAGTAGAGGGGATGAACTCCCCTTGGTGGTCGGCCAGGTCTGTCCCATGTGGCTCTCCTCTGTGTCTCAGAAGACACAAAACCAGCTGGCTTCCACTTGCTTTTATGTTAAACTCTAGTGCAGGAGAGCACTAAAGCTGCTAGCATCCCCCAGCACCCCAAGGAGGTGTTGCTGCCCTCTCAGAGCATCTGCGCAAGGAAGCGCCTGATTTCCCCCAAGCACACCTGGATGGCATTAACTTTAGGGAAAATGGTCCTCACAGCCATCTCTTCTCTGTGGCTGCAGCCTCTGAGCCGGGGGGAGTGTTTCCCTGCTGGGCCTTGGGCGGGCATCAAGTGCAGATGATGCCTGAGTTTGGCTGTGTCTGTGCCAGGCAGCTTCTGTCCCACAGTGAAAGGGGGGTGTGCAGGACGAGTGCTCACCTGCTGGCCCTGGTGGCTCCCACTGAAGCTGAGCCCGAGCAACACCCCTAACTGCAGCCTCAGTACAGCAGGATGAAGAACCAAAAATTTCATTTGCCCCAGTGAGTTCCTTAGAACTTAGACTCACTTCAAGATGGGCTTGCTAATACCTGTCTCATTGTCGCTCCCTGCTTTGTACATTATCAGCCCCCTTCCCTAGTACCAGACAGCAGCAAAGCTCAAAGCTGGCCAAAAGAACAAGTCTCCTTGTTTCTCTTGGCTTAACCTTGGCAGCACCATCCTCAGCCCCCCTGGGCATGTGCATCCACCAGCACTCACGCTCACACTCTGCAGGTGTTACCCAGGGGAGCCCAATCCTTGCACTGAGAGGCTGCAGTTTGCATCAGGCAGAGGCACAAAGCGAGCCAGAGGTGGCTGTTTGGGAAGAATGAGCCTGAGGCTCCATTTACAGAGTGGTTATGCACCAGCATATTTTTTCAGAAGGCATGATTTTTTTTTTTTTTTTTTTTTTCCTTCTTTGACTAATGGTATTAATGCAGTCTCTCCAGTGGACACAGCTATATCAGTATGAAGGTGCTTGTGCTGGTGTGGTTTACTCCTTGCTGTAATTAAGGTAGCAGAGTTTATGTTCCTTAATTAGGAGGAGAATGTCTCCAACTCTCCAGCCGACTATGAGAAAGTACACATATTGCTGCCCCAGCTTCTTGTAACTAACCCATGAGGTTTTCAACATCTTTTCAGTGCTGATTAGGGAAGAGAACCAATAAGGAAGGACTGTTTCTCATGATTTTCGTGAGCAAGGTAGGCATTCAAAAGCATGCCACAAACAAATAGAAAATTGCAGTGTTGGACCTGACTTTAAATCAGTTCTGGATTTAAAATGTAAGCAAGTAAGGCCGGGCTTAGAGTACATGCTGCTTCGTAAAACCAGGAGGGCAGCTTGGACTGTGTGACAGAGGAAGAAGGAAGGTGCTGGAAGCAGCCTCCAGCCAGGAGCTGGCTGGAGAAGGAGCCAACTGGACTGATGAACACAGCAGTGGGGTGAAATGCAGTGGGAAGAAGACACAGATGATCTGGCCTACACAGACTACTTTTCTTTGATAGCAGCAGTCAGTTACCTATGGTGATGTTCAAAGCCTCCAAGTTTTCAAAACCGATGACCCAAAATTCACCCCTGAGCTGTTACAAGCAGAAGGGAATCGCATGTTTACCCTCAGCTGTGCTAACAGCTCTTTACACCCAGGCAGTTCTCAACAGCATCTCTTTTGACGAACAAGTACCCACTGCTCAGAGTCAGCAGAGGTAAAGGTGGGAGCACAGTTAACTTGGGACAGCTTTGGGTTGTGAACCAGGAGAACTGACAAAATATGTGATTTTCTTTTTGTGTTTGACATTTCTGAGACTCATTTTTCTTCTACACCATTAACTTGTTAGCTTGAAACATAAGATGTCACCATGATAGAAAACACATGCAGGAAAGTGTTCATTAAGAAAGTGTTAAAACAATGTCGGGAACAGTAATGTTACGCATTTAGTGTGACACGAGTACCTTTTCTCATACTGTAAGCCAGAAGAAATTGTCATTCTAAGTTGACATTATTACAGTTTATATCCCACATCATGCAACAAACTTAATTATTGCAGCAAATGCTATGCATGAAACAAATTAAAAGTGTTAGGCTCTCTGACTAATGGCTAATCAAATTAAACACAATGACCTGGTGAGGATCAGAGGAGCAGCAGCAGATGGAGGCACCTCATAAACTTTTTCAGCACAAAGGGAGCACAGGGCTTCTCCTTAAACTGCAGAGGAGGATAGTTGCACTCTTGTCACTGGTGGGACACCCTGATGGGACTCCTTGCTCAGAGCCTGTGTGTGTGAACATCTCATGAACTTGAAGTGGAGCTGGCTGGTCCCTCTGCTCGTGAGTGAAATTGTTAAAAAATTTCCAGCTGGACATCTTCTATTGCACACTCCTTTATAGAGAAAGTTTTCTCCCCTTGAAGAGTATGTTATTACAGAAACTTCTGCCAAGTGGAATTTATCCAGCATGTTACTAGGACATTTAATCTGTCGTGAAACTAAGATAAAACCAACACAAAGGCAACAACAACATTTATTATTTAGAAAATTATATGTGATCTGGTTTTAGGAACTCCCTGTTTGTCAACTGGTTCTTTAAAATGTGGAATCTTTTCTATCCCATTGAAAGTCAAAGTCAGAGAATATTGCCTTGTGATCTCCAGGTAGATAAGAGCAAATTACATTCTTCAGCCCACCTAGAAGAAGTAAATGGATAAACAGGTCCAGATTACAGATTTGTAGGCAATGATCTAAGTTACCAAGCCATTAATAGCAGATGAGGTATATGGTATTAAATACCAGCATGTAAACTAGATTGATAGCTTTTTCTGGAACATTAAAATTTTCCAGGATGGTTTTTTTTCAGGAGGTAGGACATTTTGTCTCTCATTTTACAAATGTGGTATGAAACGAAAAGAGGAAAAACACTCCCCCCTCCCTCCTCCCCCAGCTCTCTGAGGAGGAGACTCATCGTGGCACATACAAGAAAAACAGCCACCCACACACTGGATCCCTTCAGGCAGAAAGCACCTGACAGGAATTTAAAAGTAGGTTTTCAATGGTGAAGCTGGCAGAAATCTACATAAAAGCAGTTCTTCAAGGGAGGGCATTATGTGATATGAATTAGATGAATGTATTGAGTTCCTCCTTTTATTTTAACTGTGGAGTCTAAAATTAAATTATTCTTATCATGATCAAATATTTTGTTCGAAACAGCTCATGCTTGAAGACAAGGCATAACAACAAGGAAAGTATAGGGGAACACAATATATTTTAATAAAAGAAATTTTTCCTGTCACTCAAAATCTTGAATTTCTATTATTAGAAATCTGGATGCTAGCTGCTTGCATCTTCAAAACCCCCACTATACGCAGAGACAGCAGTATGCCTAAAGCATTTAAAAATTAAGTATGCCAAATGAAACAGTAAGAAAATATGGGTATAGCAAGTAATTTATTTGATTTTAAGATAATTTCATGAGAAGGTGAAGCGTTTGCAGCTTTTCTTTTAGTAACAAAACCCAATGACATTCTGTTAAGAATTACACCTGTTTTTCCAAAAGCTTTTCAGAGTCTTCATATGGACATCTTTAGAGCATTGTATATCTTGTCCTTAAGACCATATGGCTACATTAAATACGTTTTGCTTCTGAATCAGTTTGCTCTTCTGTAATTAAGGTGGAAGAAAACTGTTGCTGCCATTTAAGACCTCACTTAATTTTTTCATTGCCTTTGCATGTTTTATATAACCTGAATTTAAGTAGCTTTCTTGGTTTTAATTTTTCTCCCTATCTATTTTTAAACTGAAGCCAAACAATAACCTCTATATTTAGTTTGTTTTCTCAGCAGTGCAAAGACATTTTTAAATGGCTTACTGATTTGCAGATTTTTGATGACTGAATCTGGCAGATATTTTCACCCTGGCTTAATTGCTGGACTTGATATGGATCTTCCATATGGAAATGGCACAGCCATGTAAGTCCTTCTTCTTGGAATAAGTTATGTCTGATTTACACCATTCATAAGTAAAATGAAAACTAGACTTCTACATTGCTCCACCAGTTGTGAAAGCTTTCTTCAACAGCACCAGCTCAGCACAGCTTTCTTGTGAAGTATCTAAGGACAACTGAGATTTCTTTTGCCTACCACCTCATGTATAAATTAGCCCATAAATCACTGGTGTTAACTCTGAAATTCAAATTGCTGTGCACACCTCCTGGGGCCAGACTTTCTGATATGCTGAACGCCTGCAACTGGTTAGTGGTAACTGCAGGTGTACTCGGTGTGGCTTCTTACCCATTAATAAGGAAAACATAGATTGCTCAATTATTTACGCAATAACAATTCAAAAAGGTCCTCACCCTGGCATTCACAGAAAACCACTCTTCTTAACTACCTCTTCCTTTTATCGGTACTATGTGTCTTTCACAGGTGAGGAGCAAAGTAAGAAGTGCATACGTTTCTTGTTACGAAAAATTGTATGTCCAGTTCTTGGATATGCCTTTCGGTGTCACCGCTGTGCAGACACCTCTGCCTCTAATTGCAACAAGGCCTCTGATGGCTTTGCAGATGAGAAACACACTCAGAGATATTAAAACAGGAAGGTGTTTGTAGTTTGACTAGCTGGAAGTCCTCCCAGCGGTATTGACTCATTAGCTTGTCACCTGCAGGTGAATGAAAAGAATATATGCACAGTTCAAAGCCTTATCCTGAGCCACTGTATGCCAAATAACAGCTCTTGCCTTTTCATATGCCAGTATCTCGGTAATCACAGATCCATAATCGCAGATAAGTTTCAAAAGTTTCGGGTTTTCTGGGGTATTTTTTTCTCTGCAGTTAGCTATTACCTGTAAGCATGTAGGATTGACCAGGGCACTCTGGCTTATTGCTTTAGTCCTGACTGATGCCAGGATTCAGGCTTTTTGTCACTAAGATGAAGAGAAAGTGTATGGGGAGGAAGGGATTGTTGGTGAAGGATTATGTCCTGTGTCTTAAATGCAAACCCAGGTTACTGCTGTCTCACAAATCAGTCTTAGAACCTCATTTCCTACATCAGCTGTAAAAACATCGAGGTACGCTTTGTTTCGAAGGAGAATTAGGTGGAACCGCTGTTACCACAGCACTGTGCAGCACATGATACTGGCTAGTTTAATCAAATTCCTCTTCACAGTTGTAATCCTTGAGAGTACATGTTATCTTCTCTTATCTTTCAAGGTTTTTAGTATGGTTCCTAAGTTGTAATGGGGCCTCAATTTCAAATGGAGCCTCACCGTGTTAGTCGCAAAGACACACCAACCTGGGGATGCCGGTCTGTATCCGACCCTCCTCGCATGTTGAACAGAGGAGTGCTTGAAAACCTGATACGTAGGATTTGTAATACTGAGCTCCCATGCATTTTGTATATCCAACTACCATGTTTAGAAGATCCTGAAAATTAATTCACTGTAGCTCACTCTTTATGGATTTAGTTGCAAAAGCATGAGGAGTAACTATAAAGGAAATCCATTCCTGCAAGTGGCAGGCTATTTTCTTTGAGAGGTGCTTCTTAAAAGCACAGAAAATCAATTAACAGTCCTTGTATTTCAGGCTTGGGTCTTTTTTTCATGCCAGTGAGCACCAGAATGATATCACTCATGAAGTCATCCCCACTCTAACACATTGCTGCACCACTAGCAGGCCTTTACTTTTGACAATAAAATCGCAGCTCTTGTTTCTTGAAAGTATGACATTTCTTATCTCCACAAAATACTGCTTCTGCTCAGTGGAGTAGGTTTTTGGAGGAAAGATTAAAGAATTACATGGAACTTAATGAAAAATAAGAGAAATGCTCTTTATAACTATTTTAAATTATGTCTTGTAGGCTTTCTAAATAACATATGTGATGAATGGCTTGGAAATTTAAATAGCAGTTAGAAGATGTGCAATTTGAATTTCTAGTCTCATAAAACTCTAATCATAGGAAACTTTCTACTAAGCTACAGGGATTTTTTTTCTCTCATTTTAAGCCTCTTCCAGAAGTGAGTTATGGATCGCACTGCACGCATTAGCTGTCAGAATAAAATTTGGCAACCCTGCCACAGTACACACATTCTCTTTTATGACTTTATAAAATGCCTTATAAACAAACACTACGACTATATAACTGATATCGGAAGTCTTAGCCCATAAAGAACTCCAACATAGCCACAGGATGAGTTCCAGAGTATTTCATTTCTTGTAGAGGGGGATGAGGTGATTGGTGTTGGTTGGGTACAGGGCAAATTGCCAGAGGAAGGTGTTTTTTTAAAAAAATCTCTGCCTGCCATTATTCATTGGGCCAGGATGAAAATTTTCAACACTACATAAACTGTTTGGGCATTTGGCATTTCCACAGCATAGCAATTTAAATGATCTATTCATTTTGAGGGTTGTTACACTTTTTCCCTATTTTTAGAAAGGTTACTAAGGAGAAGATAAGGTCTCAAATTTTCTTAATCAATCTGACTGCAGACCGGAGTATGACATGGACACTACAAAGATATCTGTGATGGATGTTATGATATCATGAGCTTGTTCATTTTATTTCACTTGTACTATGTTCTGATATAGGTGAGATAAGGTAGCCATGACAGTTAGCAGAGAGAATTTGGTACTTTACAGGGGGATTCAGCTCATTTAAGAAGGTACCTATAGTACTTACGATGTGGCCGCTGTTCTTTTAAATCCATGCAAGTCTGTAATGGGAACTAAAAAAATATTTCAGATCTCATCTCATCAGGACTAAACTGCAAAGTCTGAGTTTCCAGGAAATAAGAGCTCAGATTAAAACACCCTTATTTAAACTAAATATAAAGTGTCTAGTGCCTGAGAAATGGAGGGGACACATACACACGCAATAAGAGGAAATAGTTCTTTTGGGGAGAGGATAGATGTGTAGGTGGCACTGCCACCCCTCAATATCAAAGACCTTGGGAGAAGATGAGATTGAAGAATAGCTATAAAACTTGGCTAAGGTTTTGTCTATAAAAAGATAAAATTACCCATAGCTTTTCAAGAGCCTGGTAGCTAACTTTAAGTTTTATTTAATTTATCAAGACAAATTTCCATGGATTTTTTCCCTGTGTATGTGCACATATATCTAGATTTTAAATCACTTTATCTCAAGATCTACTAATAAAAAGCCGTGAAATCAAGAGAAAGCATAAAACTGAAATAAGCATGATAAAGCACAGTATCTGATAAAACTAATGCCAAAATAATTTTAACCAGACTCAGTGCCACAAAAGGTCTACACAGTTGAGAGTCAGCAGTGTGAAGCAGAGTGTATCTGACCCCCTTGGGATTACAGACTGAAGAGGGTCTGACTGGTTAGTTTAGCAACATTTCCCTTCATCACAGCCATTCTCCCTCCAGTAATGGCATTAAGCAGAATTGTACCTGGCCAAGGATGTGGCAATGTATCTAATGCATCTACAGATGTATGTCTGAAGGAGCAAACTGGATGATAGTACTATTAGCAGTATATTTAGAGAATACCCTAAATGAGCGACATAAAAGAAAGAAAACTACCTTTGTGCACACAGACAGGAAAATCACACAAATGCTACAATATTGAATATCTCAGGCTAACTGCAGTCATTTACTGTTAAACTGTATGCCTATAAAAAAGATATTAGAGAAGATATTAGGCCATTTGGCTTGTAATTGGAGCTTTTTATTCTAATCTCATTAATTTGAAAACTGGCAAAATAACCAGGCTTGTTTGTCTCTGTTTAGCTACCTTATTTTACTACACTTTCCCTTTCCCCCCTTCCCCTTTCCATCCCCTTCCCCTTTTTTTCCTTTTCCTTTTGGAAAGCTTCATTAACATTGTGCACATGCAAGACTAAGATAGGATGCTTGCTGAGGCTGCTGTAGTTGGGCAGGGGAAAGGGAGGTGGTACCAGTGCAGTTCTCCACTTCCAGTTGTCCCTTGTTCTCTTTTGCCATCACCCCAAGGGCCCTCCCTTGCACCAGGCACCCATCATCAGTATTGATGGTTCCTCAGAAAGTCTCTGCCTTTCTTGCTTTTGCAGAGGCTGTGAATTTCCTTGAGTTTACTCCTTTTCATCTTTTTGCCTCTCTTGTCTTCTCAGTTGGCAGCTCTGAATTTGGGGGTTTCCCAGCTTGGGATGCAAAACATCTCTGCGGAAATTCCCTCCTCATGCTGATTTCTCCTGGTTCACGTCTATCAATGAAGGCTCCAGGCTTGCCAGATACCCAGCCAAACTTCTCTGTGTTAGTTGTATTCATGTTTATAATCCAGTTTGCTGTTTAAATGTTCAAAAATCCCTCCTCTTTATTTCTCTCTCTTCAGAGGATCTTGATTTCTTCCAGGAGAATACTGAGAAATATAACCTGGATGTTCCTGTCCTTCAAGGTTCCTTCCATTCCCTGAACAGCCCATCTTATAATAAGAAACTCTCTTACCTATTTTCTTTTTCTTCTTTCAGCACACCATGATCATCCCACATTAGCCACTGATTTCTCATTTTTACTTTTTTTGTTTTCTTTCTGATTTTCCTCAACCTTTTCCTGCTCCTAGGTTCCTTCCCCCTCCCAATACATCTCATCTGAAGAAGTGAGAAAAATAGGTATCGTGGGTATACCATAGGTATAATCTCTACGCTTGTATTACAGAATTTCTCGATTCTCATTCAATCATAGGCTGTTGCTAATCCAGCATCCATGTCTTGTAGTTTTTTGAAACTACTTTTGCTAAAGTCTGCTTTCGTGCAAATGACTGGCATGTTAAGAACTCTGCATCCTCTTCAGCCTGTGATGACTTTATCCTCAATCCCCTGGCCTTCTGCAGCTTTTCCTCCTGGATCTATTTGTAATCACTCCTTCAGCATGTATTGCAGCAGTTCCCCCTCTAGCTGTTTTGTGGGGTCTCACGTGGCTCTGTCCTGGATTTTTTTGTCTTTGTAAAATTTATTTCTCATCCATTGCTCATCTCAACTGTTGCCTCTAGGAGCGTGAATCACACATTTGCCACTCCCATCTTCTCAGTGCAACATCAACTCAAGTTCACAACTGTTATATCAGAGGTCTTAACTTTTTCCACCCAAATCTCTCCTTATTACTACCTTCCTTAGTCATTACTTGTCAGTCAGGACTTCAGACCATTTGGCATTTTTCTATGATACCACTGTAGGTCCTCACATACAAATCACATATAAATTCTGTAGATATTTTCTGGGTAATATCTTATTTTATCCATACATCCAGCTAAAACTATCCAAGCTGTCTTGACTTTTTGCAACATCCTTTTCCTTTGTCTTTTATAAATAAAGTTTTGGGCTGCTCATATTTAGTGAGAATTTGTTGAAAAACCTGATCACTTTGAATGTAAGAAATGTGTGTTCCCGTTCAAGGCCCTAAACAATCTGTCCTCCTCTAATTAGATATCTATTGCCTTTCAGTGAAGAATTATATCATTTTTAGTAGTTAACTTTTTAAGATTTTATGATATTTTCATGCGTCTCCCAGGTTGTACCTCCCATGTGGGGAAAAAAAGCACCTTGTTGCCATCCATCAAGCTACCTTATCATGACGCATACACTCTGCTTCTTGATGTATAGTGAAAAATAACACATCAGTTAGTTAACTGACATGTCTAGTTCACTGCCTCTTGCTATTGCCCCATGTGCATTCTTTGTGTTATGTCTCGTCTTCTACCTAGATGGCAAGCTGACTAGGAGAAATAACAGTATATTTCTGGTTTTGATGAACAGCTGCTCCTGCAGCTGGGTCTTGGTCCACACCTAGAGCCTTCTGAGTGCACAAATAAAAGAGCTGTCAAATAAAAGTAATCGTTTAGAGGGTTTTGTCTGTCATTCCCAGTGGTCCAGCTCATAGTGAAGGAATAAAATGGGTTTGTCCTTCAAGAGTTTGCAGGAGTGTGCAGTTTTGATTCATGGCATAGGGGTATTCCACTACATTTCCCATCCTCCTGAAGCACCTTGACAGCTTCCAACACAGAAAATGCATATAGCACAGAAATCTGTTACTATAAAATTTTAATTCAGTGTTCCTGGTTTTAGTAGTAAATTTGGATTAATACCAATATGAATATATAATTTATTGGATAAATAAATATACAGAATCAATTAGTTACTCCTAGGACACAATTATAATGGGTTATTTTCAGCTGGCATTGCACTTTGTCTGCATCATTAAGGTTTACATTAATTTTCATTCTCTTATCTATTGAATGTTCCTCAGATACATAATGCAATCAAGTTACCTATTATTAAAAAATGGAACGGAAATTCTTTTCAGTGGTTTTTTATTAATCAGTGACTTGAAAATCCTTGAAGACTGGACTAAGGTCAGACACTTTAGGATAGTGTCATTTCTACAAGGAACTTTTTCTTCTTTTAAGGTTAGAAGGGATACTCAGGAAAGAAGATGCTCCCTTTTTTAACTAATGTGCTCCTTTTTAGCCCACTCATTGATTGGTCTCATTTTAAAAATCTTCACATTAACATCCTCTAGTAAATTTGAATTGGGCCATTTAAGAAGTGCATAGGAAGTTATTTTACTTTATAAGATAATCACACTTAGAAACCTTGGACAGAAGGCGACATAAAAATGTAATATAGTTGCTTAAAAAGCGAAAAGTTCTTCTAAAAATGTCAGTTTATGGATTTCTATCAGTCCACAGAAAGGGAAAGGAGACATTCCAACTAACAGAAAATGTACCAGGGAATAATAATATTTTTAAAAAAGCTGTGCAATGAAAAGGAAATAATCTGAAAGCAATAATGCCAAATGGAAACGTACAAGAGAATGAATAAATTGCTTTGTAAATTAGCCAGCCTTTTCACCCAGTCAAACCATTAATAGTGCCTGTTTTCATTATAATTATCTTATTTTGCAATGTAAAATTATACTAAAAGGGGATTGAGGTACAGAAAAGATATGAACCATAATGACGTTCTAAAAAAAAAAAAAGAAAAGAAAAAAAAGAATCATTTTAAAGTGTTGTAAGAAGCCAATGAGAACCTCTTCAGGATTGATTCTTTATTGGTTGGGGAACATAGTTTGTGACTGACTCTTCCTGAAGTCACTCTTTTACCATACTGGAGCTTTTTGGACACTGTGGATTATAACAGCTTCAATTCATTCTATTACCAGCTATTGAAATGCCAGCTTTGACTTCTATCTTATTAATTTTGTCAGCCCTACGAAAAGATAGATAGATACAATTTTATTTGCTGTGCTATTTTCAACATTACGAAATCCTTCCAAGTATTTTGAGCCCCCAAATTCCTAACTGATTGTGGACATGTTAATATCAGGGGATAAACTTTTAACACGTAGCAACTCATCTGATGTGTTTTTCTGAATATTTCTGAAATATTTCTGAAGTTCTGAAATGTTTTATTCTAAGGGCTGATATAGATGTTTTTTTCTGACAGGTGAAAACATATGAAGATGAGGACAAGTTGTGACTGGTAAGTTCCTTACATGTGGACTGAAAAATACCGTGACAAAGGTGTGCTGTGTGGTGGTTTGGTTTTTTTAACCTCTCCTCTAATGGAGTTCTAATTTTGGGAGCTCAATTAGTCCAGGTTAAGATTGTGACATTTTTCCAAAGAACTTAAAGGAATATCATAGCATGGGAGGTAGTAATTAGATCAAATTAAATGGGACACTCATTCAGGTAACTTATGGGCCCAATCCATTTCAGAGTTAGGAGCATCTGGTAATATAAAGAAACATAATTCACTGTGAGCAATAGGTTTTCTGGATATTTTCATACTAAATAGTTGATACTACAGAGAAAAAAAGGTTGTTTTTTTTTTTTCTTTAAAGATTTGTACCAGTACATTCTTCATTACAATGTTTCCTATATGTACAATGGCCTCCATTTAAAAAAATCAACGTTTTTTCCCTTTCATCTGTATTATACCGCACATGTTTTCATATTTTCTTTCACAAATAAATACATCTTCTTACATTAATGTTTATGTACTCTAGTGGAGTAACAGACAATTAAACTAGAAAACCACTAAAATCTTTTTAAAGAAATAGACACAATTAAATTTCATTCTATACAGGTGAATCTAGCTTAAAATTTCAGCAAGGTGTTGTTGAGGTTGTATTACCTCTTCCTTTTAAATGTAGTTAGCTTCTGGTAGAAGTCATTCATTCAGTTGTTAGTCCAGTGGTTTATTTGTTCAAATATTCTGGGAAGTATGTGGCAAAAACTACTAACAGAACTTTAAGTTAGCTTTTAAGATATCTCTGCTTTGAGCAGGACATTGGACAAGATGTCATCCAGAGGCTCCCTGCAGATAAAACATTACAATTCTAGGATTTGAATTTCTGGGAAGGGAAATCAGAAAGTGAATGGTGCAACCTCAGCAAAAAGAAATAAATATTGAAATGTTTTACCATGCCTTGGTAGATGAAAGAATGTGAAATAACAGAAACTGATATAAAAGAGACTTGACAGAACTCCTATGGAAAAAGCAAGAAAAAAGGAAAAAAGGGGGAAAAAGAATGTTAAGGCACTGTAAAACACTATACAAAAATAAAGAATTTGCTGTATTGCATCACATAAAGGACCATCTAGTTAGGTAACATGTATTTAGCAGTGGCCATTTTCTAGAATCAGCCTCAGAAGAGCCCTAAACATATCTGCTTAGGCATACATTATCATTTATTAATTAAATTACTCATCCTTAAACAGAAACTCATTGTATCTTAATTTTTCTCTCTCTTCCTCTAGAATGTAAAAAGTGGGATCTCTTTTTCTCTTATGACCATCCTGATCTTAAAAAAAGGAAGATCAGTTAGAAGTTATTCCAAAGCCCGGTTTTGAGTGAAACGGGATTATGCTGAGAATCTGGGATCTCTAAAATAAAAGAGTCAGATGCTAAAAGCAGATTATACGTAACCTCAAAGGGACCCCATAATTGACATTTGAAACAGGTCTAAAGAGGACGAGGAAGGAAACACAGTCAGCAGTAACAATTCTGGTACACCAGCTGGGGCCGGAGATAAACATTAGGTGCAGATGTGCAAGCCTGAGCCGTGGTGGAAAAACAGAGTATCTCGCTGTAATAAGATGCATGCATTTTACAGTTTCCTCGCAGACACCCGCTATAGGGCTGTAGCCAGTTGACTGTTATCCACTGCCAGGGAGCAAGAACGTCGCTTACGCCAGAGACCTTCAGGCCTCGGTTGGTGCTGCCAGCAGCAGCCTGGCCAGCTGCAGTTCTGAAGCTATAAAAATCGTTGACATTGTCTGAAGGAAAAAAAACAAAGCCCAGGAAGACCTTGCAAATGTGCTGATATCAAGCTCATTCATGTAAGTTCACCTTAGTAGTATCTTGCCTTAATTTTGTAACAGGGAACGCTCAGAATATGAAGTGAGGGTCCTGCTTTGTAGGTTTTTGTTTCAGTGTTGTCCTTTTCATTTTCTAGCTGGAAATTATAGCTCAGGAGTAATGAGTCAGGCACAACGGTGGGCTTAGCTGCTTCTCTTCTATCTGAAGACACATTAATTGCATTCTTCATTCAGTTGTGGTTAGGCTGGAATGGGGGGGAAAAAAAAAAATCCTATAGGCTGTTTAAG
Source organism: Pelecanus crispus (assembly GCF_030463565.1). Lineage (NCBI taxonomy): Eukaryota > Metazoa > Chordata > Aves > Pelecaniformes > Pelecanidae > Pelecanus > Pelecanus crispus. Next base: position 39,702,229 of record NC_134646.1, read on the forward strand.
AGGCTGGGCACGTGTCAGTGGAGGGGAAACTACAGGTTACCACTCCTGTGGTATGTTCCTAAGTGAAACTGAAATCACAATATCCTTGGCTTACTGATAGTTCTCATTTTGCAGAATAGCCTCAGATATCTTAAATATAGTAATCTATTTGAAATTATCTCCTACGAACCAGTGGGGACTTACATACTGTATTTTTTTGAGGTGATTTTCATTTTCCATTATGTGCTGTTGTTTTTATGACTGAGGAAGGTAGTGAGAAAGGGAAATTTACTGAGCAGGTTTTTTTTGCATGCTCATTTTTCCAGGGTTAATTCTTGATGAGAAGCTAACTAAGAAAATTGTTAATCTTGAAAAAGGAGAACTTTTCCATAGTTCTGGGTTTGAAATCTTTTCCTGCCCCTTCTATTTTTCGTTGAAAGGAAAGGAAGGCAATTATCACTGGAATCTTGGTGTCAGAAGTAAGTGGACATTTTGTCTTCATTGTATATCTATATCAGTGTGTATTGTGCAAGTGTGTGCTAGGAGGTGGCCAACATCATAGGATGACTCGATGCTTTCTAAACTTTATACAAAGTTTGAGGTCATTAAGAGCTTTTTTTTAAAAAAAAAATTACAGTGTAAAAACTTAGAAGAAAGTATCATTTTTAAGAAAGGAATCGAAAACTTTACCTTGACTGACTTAATTTTTTATTCAGTGTAGTGTTAGACAACAGTTTAAAATAGAAGGATGAGTGATAAAAATTCTTAATATAATTCCATCCGCTATTGTAAAGCCTATGTCTGGCTCTACCCTCTCATCTGTACAAGGATAATTAATATGTGTTTCTAATTACTCGTTCCTTCTGTTTCAAAAGAATAAGAGAGGTAACACTTAAATAGGTGCTGAGCTGCATGAAAGTATTTTTGGTGATTAGAAACGGTAGAGAAAAAGAATTTAATGACAAAAAATGAACATTAACAGATTGACATTTTCAAGTGTCTGAATGACACAAAGAACAAGTGCACCATTATACAATCTTGTTTCCTAGAACAGAAAATGGATTGAAAAAAATCACTTAGAATGAATTGCTATCAAGTTGAGTTACAAGGGAAAATTAAAAGAGCTTTTATGGAGCAGTCACTGAATGAGGTAGTACATTAAGACTCCTGAGCAACCATTTATCTTAGGGTTATTGTGATATAATGAGAGTTGGGTCATTTGTTCATGAAAAATATATATATTTACCTAAGGGTGGTAAACATAATTAAACAATCTTTTCCTTGAGTTACCTTCTGAAGGCAACTTGCTAAATCCTGTGGGAAAGCTGTTGGCAGAGAGGTTAGCTCTGTACATCAGAAGCAGTGCTGTTCCCTCCGGATTCTTCTCCCAGCTGTAGTGTTAACTCCTCAGACCTGCTCTGTGCCAACATCTTTTGCCAGAGTAGCTACATCACTGAGCAGTGTGAAAAGAATTGCTCAGCTAACAATTGGGAAAAAATAAATATATTGCCAATGAAGTCTTTATTGTGGCATAGCTTCGTATGTTTGGGGATATGGCTACGCTATGAAGTTAATTATTCCTTGTATCTAGTAGCAGAATGTGTGACCACAGTGTGCGGCTGGTACAAGATTGAGCTGAGGTTGCTGCGCTGATGTAATGGTACATCGTGCACATTGGACCTCATTAATAGTGAGATTTAACTGTTCTGCTAAGTCTATTTTAAGTGCAGGGGAAAAAAAAAAATTACTTTTATCCTCACTATTCCAAAAGATTATGTAATGAATATATTCTCAACTGCTACACAGACCTGTAAGTTTTGTCAAGCAGGTTCCAAACCCAGAAGAAATCGGAAGAAAAGGAAAAACCAGCAACTCTTTCAGTTAAATGACAAATGGACCTGGCTGCTGGCAGGTTCTTTTCCAGTTAATCAAGTACCTTTGTCTCATAAGACGAGAGGTTTGGAAGTAGAGTCCTAGTGCTGCAGCAAGTTCTTTATGTCCCCCTGTATCAAAGATTAGTAAAATACAGCATTAGATTAATACGTAAAATATAGGATTCTGTGTGGTATATTAAGGAACATTAGGACCTGAAGTCTAGGAGCTGGGATTTTCATTAGATGTATGTTTTCTAGCAGAAAATAAGGACTTCTTTATTAGAGCATTTAGTGGTACGTGAAGAAATAATTACAGAATCTGTCATTTGTTTTACCAGGAGAAATGTTTGTTGTTTTAAAATGTGTGTTCTGTAAAAGGCATCCCACAATTAAATGCTCCCCCATTCATGTTCGCGAATGAAAACCATGAAAAGGCTCGCCCCATGCAAACAACAACAATAGCTACCACATTGTGCGCGTTTATTTTCAGATGAAAAACGCTGTTGTCTCTTTAGTTAATAATCTCTGCCAATTTGGCCTGATTGATTTGCTGCACATCATTTACTGCTGCTGTCCAAATAATCCCTATTCATGCCAATAAAAGACAGTGTCAACAACTGTAATAATAGTGCACTTGTTTTTTCACCACTCCAAAAAGAAAAGACATCCTGAGTTCAGAGGGATCCTGAAAGAAATACTGTTAATGAATGGCCTTCCCAGCTGTATGCACTATGGCAAGTGAAAAACCTCCCCAAGAGTGTTGCGTAACCGAGCATCGACATCGCTGTCTTCCCAGGCACACACCTTGCTTGGTCTTGTTGACGTCAGTGCAATTGCACAGGGCGCGGGTTAGTGCAGAGTTGGCCCCGATACCCCTAGTGAAACCAAAAGGCTTTATCCCCATAGACCAACTGATGCTGAAGAAACACAAGCTAATTTTCATCTACTCCACCTCTAGTTCATCTAACCCAAGGTAAGTAGTTATGCAATCTTTGAAAAGCAAGAGCAAAGAAAAAATTAAGTGCTGTAACCCTTCACTGATGTTTTTGTGCTCCAGACTAGAATAGCAACTCTATCCCTGAAATAATAATCACTTTCTGTGTCTTTCACAAGGGCGTTCCACATTTTCAGAGGAGACCGAATTTTCTTTCACTCTTTCCTCGGCCCTGGACCTCCTGCAACAGGATCTGATTTGGCGTCAGTCTCCGCTAGGCTACCCACGCCATCTGGAGAAGAGGCTTTCTGCAGAGTGAATGAAACAGCTGCAAGAGTGTTTTTAGGGAGGGAAATGAATAATGTGGCAATAGAGGATTTGCAGCCATTGGAGACTTTCTCCAAGTATCAAGGCACTGATTTCACTCCCTATTGAACTGAGGCAACTCCTCTCATTACACAGACGGCTTTTTATACCAGAGGGTGTTGGGATCACTGGACTTTTCAACTACTGCCAGAGGCTTTATGCAAGGGCCACTATATTTCCATGGTTTTGTAAGATCTGCAAAGTATTATTGTTTAAAGGCTCCTTTACAATGGAGACCCTAATCAAGATCAGAGCCCTGTTGAGTTGTATCATGGATGACATCATTTATCTTGAACAACAAATAATGTAAGAAGCAGAGATGAGTTTCTGCCAAAAGGATTACGGGTGCAGGAATATTTTTCAAATAACAGGGGATACATTTATCAAAAAAATATCATTTCACTAGGAGCTTCTGAGCTTTTATTATGAAGAAGCAAAAAATAGTATTTTGGTGCCCAGTAAAACAAATACTGAATTTCAACTTTCTGATGAAACTCTTAACATTTCACAGAGATAAAAATCACTGCTCCAGTTGTTCTAGAAGTGAAGTAAAAACATATAGATTGAGAGAAATCTGGCTGCAGCTTGGAAATCATTTTCATTTGGCAAATATTAAACCATTCCTCCTGCATCTTGAAGAGGGATAGCTAACTTAACTTTTCATTGGTTTGTTTGTTACTTTCATTCAGGAACAGTTTGTCCATATGAACAGCCTTTATTTTTCAGTTATTTTCTCTTTTACTTCCCAGCATGTGTTTTTCTTCTTATTCCTTTTCTTTTTGATAGGAAAAATAAAACAAAACATTAAGATATTTTGTTTTCTGAAAACTAATGTGATGTTTTTGTCAAAGAACAAAATATGGCTGTGGAAATTGCAAACCAGGCTATGTTTATGTAGCTACTTTTCACAGAAATTTATAATTTTATAAAATTTACTTTAGCCATATTTGAGGAACTAAAGATTTATAGAAAGTGACTGAAGGAATCAGTACAAGTGAAGCAAAATTAACTAAGAAAACTAAGTGAATAAAAACCCAATTTTTATTCATCTCTAACAGTAATCCTTATCTTTACCATGAATTTTTTTTTTGATCTTTGGCTTCAGTGGAAATGATCATACTAGCTATTCAGCTTTATGATTTGGTTGTAAACTTGGGACTTAAATTAGGAGATTATCCACATAGTATAGGATCATCATCATGAATTCGGTTCTTAACTTTTTCATAGTTTTTTTAGAAAACAAATAGAATCATAGAAGGTTTGGGTTGGAAGGACCTTTAAAGATCACCTAGTCCAAGCCCCTTGCCATGGGCAGGGACATAGTTCAGTAGATCACGTTGCTCCAAGCATCATCCAAACTTTGAACCCTTCCAGTGATGGGGCATCCACAACTTCTCTGGGCAACCTCTTCCAGTGTCTTACCACCCTCATTGCAAAAAATTTCTTCCTCATGTCCAGTCTAATCTACCCTCTTTCACTTTAGAACCATTGGCCCTTGTCCTGTCACAACGGACCTTGGTAAAAAGTATCTCTTTGTCTTTCTTATAAGCCCCCTTTAAGTATTGAAAGGCCACAATAAGGCCCTGAAGCCTTCTGTTCTCCAGTCTGAACAATACCAATTCTCTCAGCCTGTCTTCTGACCATTTTTGTGGCCCTCTTCTGGACCTGCTCAAACAGGTCCATGTCTTTCTTGTACTGGGGGCCCCAGAATTGGATGCGGTACTGCAGGTGCGGTCTAACAAGGGGAGAATCACCTTGCTCAACTTGCTGGCCACGCTTCCTTTTATGCAGTCCAGGATACAGTTGGCTTTCTGGGCTGTGAACACACATTGCTGGCTCATGTCCAATTTTTCATCCATCAGTATCCCCAAGTCCTTTTCTGCAGGCCTGCTGTCAATCAATTCATCCCCCAGTCTGTATTGATATTGGGAATTGCCCCAGCCCAGGTGCAGGACCTTGCACTTGGCCTTGTTGAAATAGCGCAGTCCTTTGTAGTTCTTCATCAGCATCCTTCCAAAATGAAAATTATATTAATTTTTTTCTTTCTAATCTGAACTCTCCCTCCTTTTTTCCTCCTCCTCCTTTGAATGACCTCTTTAAAATTCTCAGCAGGCTTTCTTCTCCCTCTTGGTCCCAAATTGAGTCACAGAAACTTACATTCACGTGTCACAGTCGTTCCCCATTATCCTGTATTTGATAATTTTACTTTATATTAAGATCAGATAGCCTGTACTCTTGGATTTATATGTTTGCATCCTTATCAAAAGAAGCTATATAAAGCTATTCCAGCATGCATTATGTCACAAATTGAGTATTGCTCACTTTAACTAATGCAAAAATGGAGTTTCTTCTTTTCATTTAATGGAATAGCTGCTACTCCCGCAGCTCTTGCAACCTTATTTGCATTGCTGTCTGTGTGCAGCCCTGTTTCTCCCGTTATTGAAGGATGCTTTGAGTATTTTTTCCTTAGGATTTCCCTTCAGTTAGCTCATTATATCTTTGTCTCTGCAAAAGCTGTTTACACCAAATGGATTTGGGATGCATTTTAAGTCACAAGGCTGAAACTTATTTCTTGTTGGTCCTCTGTGCTAGCTGAAATTATAAAAAAAGATTTCAGGGATATAATGCTGAAACTGGACTTTTTCAACCTGTGAATATTTTAGTATTTCATATTAGAAAAAAATCACTATACCACATGAATACTAATATTAAAAATGGTATTAGTTCTGATATGTGTAAGTGTACAATCTTTTGAAGCGTTAAATTATAAATATCTCAAGATGACAAATAAAGCTAGTTGATGGACCAAACAAATGAAAAACCAAAAGCTACACATTAAAGCTTGAATAATTCAAATGAAAAATAAGGCAGATATATTTGTAGCAGCAGAGATGGATAAGAACAAACTTTAATAGGATTCTCCATTCCTTTTAGTCTTCAAATGAAGCCATGATGTCTTTTCAAACTTGTCTAATCAAATCATAGATCTACTGGTCTTTTGACTGGGGTGGTTGAAGAATAATCCCAGCACAGAGAGGGACCTCAGAAGACCATCTAGCCCACCCCCTCCCATGAGATGTCTCTGTCCTACCTTGCAGGTGTTTCTAATACGCTAAAGACCTTCACCTCGTGGGCACTCCAGAGAAAAAGTCTCCCTAACTTTCAGTAGTTTTCCTCTAGTACCTAATTTGAATCTTCTTTTGTGGAATTACAGGGAATTTATTTTCTTTTATCCATGATAAATATTAGGCATTAGAAAGTCTTCTAAAACTGTCTCACGCCCCCTTGCTTTCCTCTCCATTAAGCTAAGCAACACAAATTCTTTTAATCTTTTCTCAGGAGGGTGAATTTGGTGCCCTTGCACACGAATTAAAAAAAAACAGGTTTTTATTTTGCACATTATGTCTTCTGCACATTTGTAGAAATTCAGCCAAAGCCAGGAGACCCAACCTCTGGAAGGGGCATGATGCTGCTGATGGTTGTTTGGGCTCCTTGTCTTGTGCACAGGTGCTATCAGCTTTCCTCTGTGCCAGTTCGGCAGTTTTGAACTCTTTCTGCGATCCAAGTGTAGAGTCTGTGGGCTGCCACATCTCACCAGTGCCTCCCTCCATGGACCCTGGCATCCTGCTGCCACACCTGCACCAAGCTGCTACGTGCCACCTCCAGACCTATAACCCTGGCAGCCACCTCTGTCCCTAAGGCCACAGACTCAATAGATCCCATGGATCTGAGGCTGCTTTCTGAACCTTAACTGTAAGAATTAGTGCAAGTGGAGAGATACAAGTTTCCCTCTTTAAAACAAAAAACAGCAAAGCCTCCTTGTGTTGCTCAGTACCTTCTAATACAATCTACAGAATGCTCTGTTAGTGCATCGGTTTTGCCATATTAATTTCCTGCATGCAGCACTTCACTTCTGTCTGCTCTCTGCAACGTCAGATTAGAGGTGCTTCTCTGTTTTCGAGGCCTTTCAAGGTCTGTCCCCTTCCACGTATCACCAGTGCAGTGTTGATTCCTACCTCTGGCCAGCCCCCAATCCTGGCCTTTATCCACTTGTTATTTTTCTCTCGGATAAAAGCTTTCTTTTGTTTTCTCCCACCCCCTACACAGGGAGAGACTGGTGCATGCAGTAAGTAGGCACAGAAGGCTAAAGGGCTCGAAAAGTTACTGCCTAAAGTTCCCCTGTCAAACCTCTTTGCCTGAGGACTTGGCAGAGCAGACAGGGTACTGAGGCCAGTGGCTATGACAAATGGACATGGTTTTTTCTTGTTGGCTCCCCTTAGGTCTATTTCCCCATCTACTTCTTGTTTAATATTTACAAAACTAGTTATGAGGAGGGTGGTTTTTTTCTTTTAATTCTGTGTTTTCACAAAGTCCCACACAGTGAAATCCCATCTATGACTAGTGTCTCTAGCTGTTACAATGGTGAAGATGTTTATGCTCATGTTAACAACAATAATCATATAGAAGTGAACATAAATTGTAATAGGCATCAAATAGAATAACATCATCTGAGTCTCTGAAGGGGAAATGGAAAGGTTATTTTTTAAAAAAATTAAGACAAAGAGTCTGGTTGCAAAACAACTGACTCAGAGATCACACATGGCGTAAACTAACTCAAATCATCATTTGGCTGAAATACTTTGGTAAGCTTTGAAATCTCACTGTAGTTCTCTATTATTTTGGCTCAAACAGTCAAGACTATTATGAGTCAGAGCTTGCTTCCTATTATATGACAAGTGTGTGCATACTTCTGTAGTTTGATTAAAAATGTTAAGAATGCTGTCAGTATTACATTAATTTCAAAAGTGATTGTTACTTATACCTTCTATATTACCTATTGCTCTGAAAATTGAGATACTTCTCATTAGCTCTGGTTACATATCTAATGCACACACTTTAAAAAGTATTCTTTTCAACTTTTAATATTTAGCCATATTGCCGATTTATGTGATGGAACAGTCTATTGCAATGTTTCCAGCTCCTACAGCCTCTCTCTGCATTATTTTTTTAGGTATGGTTTTCACTGCAGTTTGTATTAATTGTTTTTGTATTATGATTCTCTATTTTTCAAGCAAGGTGGTTTTAGTTTGATAAGAGAAAATTGTGGAAGACACCATACTAGTAAACAGGACATTCTGTTGTGCTCCACCATAGCAGGAAGACAAGCATCAAAATGAGTTGGGCACTGGAGTGTGGCTGGTATTTGGGGCAGCAAGGTGGAAAAAGGAAAGTCATGGCTGGTTTGTTGGTTCTGAGTAGTCAGTGCTCGCCTTAAAAGGGACCTGCAAAAAATGGAAACAAATGGAAATACCTGAGTTTCTCAGGAGACCTAATGGAATAAGACAATCTATAACCTTTCTTCCAGATGGCAATTTTGAACCTAACCATTTGTTAACACTGTGTGATGGCCTCTGTACAAAAACATACAAACAATGTCATGCTGAAAATAAAACAACACAACAAAATCTATACGTAGAATTAGAACCAACTGTTATTTTTGTCATTTTTGTGTACTAAATGTATCCTTTTCTCAGAAGACCATTCTAAATGTATGTCTCATCTGCTGCACTTTTTCTTTCCATTTACAATGCTCAACTCAAACAAATATCAGGTTTTGAAAGAGGAAAAGCTATTCATAGAAATACAGGACTGTGAGAGATTATTCTACACATTTTCAATGAGCAGGGACACAATGGGAGAAACTTTAAGGAATGTAGAAAAATTATCTATTAAAAAAAGTTAATATTCTTCTGAAAACCTATTTTACATGAGTGATTCCGTCAGAGATAATTTGCACAAAAAAAATCTCAGCATCATACAGGCTTTTCAGGAAAGCTCAAGTGAATGTGCTGTTTCAATGCACAATTATTTATCAGAAAATTTATTTTTTGTTAAATTAATGGTGAAACTGCATAAAAGTCAGGGGGAGGTTTAAATAAAAGCCTAAAGGTTTAGTGCAAAGTAATAAAGATAAAATATATTTTCAGATACATAGTTTGTTCTTTTTACAAAACAGTGAGAATAATTTGAAATTCTTTTCAGGCATTTTTGAACTGTCTAGTGACAGAAAATAAATTGAAAACCTGATTTACATACTTTAAAAAAAAAAAAGAAAAAAATCTATAGAGCCCTTAAAACAGTGAGAATTATTTCTACACCCGTTTCTACACCCATTCTGGCTGCTATGTAGGTTTTGTTGGTTTGTTTTGTTTTTTTTTTTTTTTAATTTTATGATTAAATATGCCCTCTGTTTAATATTACCCCTTTACTATTAGGAGTTTGAAAAAAAAAAAATTAAAGTCAAGGTATAGAACAGTGATATTTTAGGGAAAAATAAGTATTGGTAAATTCCTTTATGACTCATGATTGAACAGCAAAGACATTAAATGACTTACAATTTCACAGAATCCTCCAGCTCAATTATATGCTGACTTAGGGTGTAAATCTTTGATGACCTCTGCCTTCAGCATAATATGCTTTTTGAACTATTACACCCTGCCCATATATTTAGAGAAAATTCCTTAAATGCTGCAAACTAGCAATAATTCAAGTTCTTTTTGTACTGTCCCTTGTGTATGTTTCGTTCTGTGGGTATCATTGGTAAAGCAACACAGTCATTCATTCTCATGTCCTATAAATCAAGTCTTTCCTCATTACACTGGCCATAACATGCTGGTCCTTTTGAGTTATGTTGTTTACATGGTGCTGACAGCAGGAACTTGATTGAAATCAAGACACTTTTCTTTAAATAGTGACCAAACTTCAAAGGGGAGCAAAGATGGTTACCCTATGTGCTTGCATCTGAAGCAGCGATATTTCTGTTGGTTTTTCTTTTGATAAAAAAAGATTTTAGAATCATGGATGAGATTTTAGACAGCCAACATATCTAAAAGTAACACCCAACACTGTGAATTTGAATTTTCTAGAAATGAACAAGTGGTGGGTAAGGGCTCTTTTGGAAGGGTAGTCATTGCATTACTCTAGCATTACTCCATATTCTTGCCCATATTCCTGTCTGGCAAGCTAAATTTATGCAGCACGAGAGTGATGCTGTGGAAGTAGACATCTTTCACTGATTAATAACATAATGTAAAACATGTAAACTTATAGGCACTGTGTTATTTAGTGCCCTAGCAGCTGTTCAGGTACTCTCCAATATAACAGACATGCTGACATTTCTAGTTGTGAATCTCTGCAGTCTGTACTTGTTTTGAAGGAAGGATCAGAAATTAAGAACTAATCTGCTCTATTCATGGATTCCACCTGCACTTCAGCTCTCTGCAGAATCTCAGAAGAGTGTTTTAGAGAAAAAGCTTTTTGCTCCTCATCCCTGCCCATCTTTTACTGTCTTTGTTATCCACTTTACTGGCTGAACTGTGCTTCTGGTAAGAATTTAATATTCTTATCACAATAGAAGAAGAGTTTGATTAAGGGGGAGGAGGCAAGACTTGTCAAATACTGCTTTAATACTGTGGAACCTTCTGGAACCTTCTGAAGAAAACTTCTGGATATTTATCTTTGATTTAAGCATTTGGACCCTTCTACTCCCGTCTCCAGATCTTCTTACATTTCATTTTGGTTTGGGATATCACAGTCTGTTGAATTTTGAATTTGTAGTGAGGAAGTAACTTTCATATAACCTATTATGAGAAACGAATATCATTAAATACCAAGTAATCCAAGAATATTTATTCTTTCATTACTATCTGATGCACTCCTTAGGTTTTAATTTACCCTCTGCGAGGGTGTGTATACTTTTTCTTTTTCCAAGCAGAAAAGGACATATGTTTTAATTCTTTGGGATTTCTTTTTTTCTTTTTTCTTTAGTTTGCTGTACCTAAATGGTTGAAATACAACCATGCAATCTGTCATATCAGTTCTCCTAAATTCCCCTTGGCTTTTCTAAACATAGCTTCTCCTTAGCTTAGCTTCTCTGTTCTATCATCCTTTATCTTCTGTATAAAATGGGCATCAAGGTATTAAGCTATGAACTGGAATCTGTCTAGATACAAGTAGGGAATAGAACCAGTATCACTCTGGATTGGGCACACAGGAAAAATAAAAGAAATACAGACCTCCAATATCCACATTTATTTCTAAAAGAAGACCTATGGCTGATTGTATTGGAAAATATGGGGAAAAAAGCACCAATTATGCCAATAAAATAAGAGCCTGCTTGCCCCTATTCCATACAGCATTCAGCTGTGGTGTAAATTGTAATAGTGTATGGTGCACATAAAGCATGAAAATCAATCAATTTTAAGCTGGTTATCGAGTTGCACTAAGAATACTTGTTATCTTGAAATTATAAACATTATTAAATGGTCAAGTACATGGTATCCGAATGAAAAGTTCTCTACTATCATAATGAGTTCAAAGTTTAAAACCATCAGTGAAAAATAGCAGTCTCAAATGATCATTTATTATAAAGCTGTGATATGGCGTTGAATAGTCTCTTTTGAAAGGAATCTATGGATTTGTCAGCAACATTTTGTTTTAAACTAAGTTTTATTTTTTAAATGAGGCTCAAAAATAATAGGGAAAAATTCTTCTGTTACTCTACTCTCTGATGCTACTTAAAAGAAAAAAGGATAATAAAATATATGCTATATTACAAAGCAGTACATTGACTGTCCCTACCACAAACATACATCAATTTATATGTGTATATATTTATATAGTTTGTCTTTCTTTCACATGGTCATAAACATTCACAGAACATCTGTCAATCAAGCAACTGTAAAAAACTTTGCAGAATACAACACAAAATTCATTTAGTAATATCCTAGTATCTAACTGATATCAAGCTTCTTACTGTAGACTGGCAGATTTCTGACTATGACTGTGTCTGCTTCCAGGTACAGCTTTCTGAATATAGTTTGAGATGGGGTTTTCTCATATTGTTTTTTTTTTTTTCCCTCTAGAGCAGTTCCAAACAAATTCCAAGTTTGAGCATATAGTTGTCCTTGATTTAATTAATGTTTCCTCTACAGAAGCTCACTTCCTTAATTTAATGTGACATGTGATTCAGTCAGAATAAAGTAGCTTTTTCATTTGCATGTATTCACCCAAGCCAGTCAAACACGGTTCACAAACAAGTACTGGGTGAGAAGTGAGAGTATTTTATAAATTTACATTGAAGGAAAAGATAACTTTTTTATTAAATTGAGGACTGTAGCATATACATATGTATGTAATCTATCCTTTTTATTCATGGAAGGATGCCATTCCTTAGGTAAATGCTTGAATTAAAGTGTAATAAATTCATGGCACAAAATCAGATATTATCAAGCTATGACATACTGTTAGAATACCAAATTGTTGTTATTAGCTCTTCAGGGTTATAAAAGTGCATCTCTAATCCATTAATGGAAAGGAAAAGGAAAGAAGAAAGGTAAAAATGTTAGATATTAAATGAATAAAAATTATTCCTGTCTTTCTATTTCAGCCAGGGCTATTCAATTGTGTCAGAAAGACTTTTGCAGTCCAGTACCTTCATGTCATTGCTTTTCCCTACTGCAAAATGTTTTGCACTTTATCTGGAGAAAGTACAGGATTTTGCCAAAATGGAAGGATGTGGAGGGGAGCAGAGAGAATTGGGTTTGGTTCTCCCTAGCAGACATCAAAAGCAACACTGAACCGAAAATCTTGGCCTTATCTGACAGTTTCATGGGAGCAGAACTCATTGCTGAATGGGAAAACAGACAAAAAAACTCTTTTACATTAAGAAGAACCAGCACCCTCATCCAGGAACAAGATCATTTTAGTCTTGTGTTTCCTAATTGGTCATTCCCACAACCCACACTTGCTCCAGGGTTTCCATCTGCATTTGTTTAATTAGAAGAGCAACTAATTTCTCAGTGTAAAAGAGGGATAAGAGATAAAGAGCTGAACTAGCGTATTTCGGCTGATGTCCAACTGTGGGACGCAAGAACTTTGGGAGACCTATGACGCATTTCATCCTAGCATAGCTAAAAGTGGTTCAACTTAGAGATGTTCCTGAGTCCATTTTCTCATCAAAATGAAACTTATATCTTGGTTGTTCCTATTAATAGTAATGGATTCATGTAACTCTCCAAAAGCCCTGGTGTTCATACCAGCGTGGAAAGACACAGATCAATATCATCTGCTTATTTCACTCCGTCAGTGTGCAGAGATGGTCACATGGTATTGAAAGTGCATTCAAATGTCTTGAATACAGAAATCTTGTGGGCATGGAAGAGGAAGCTTTTCACACCACATTGCTTTACTTACGATAACAGTTTGTCCTGCAAAGAGCTACTTAAAATATATATGAGCTATCACATACATTTTGAGATGTTGTAAGAGAGGATTTTAGCTATTTATAATACTGCTTTAAAAGTCTGTTCCTATATAGCTTCCAAACAGATTTTTTTTTATTCTATCTATTCCATATTAGATGCTTAGCCTAGAACAGGTATTTGGAGCACACTTTCAGTTTGACGCTTTCAGTATTTACTATGCCAGATTATACTTACTCTTCTTGCTGTTGTGGTTACTATTCTCCATGTCCCCTTTTTCATATTTGTCCTAGATCAGCTTTTGCCTAGGACAAGATTTTCTTAATAACATAACCCTAGAGTGCCAGCTGTGTTATAACTCCCTAATACTTTGTCGCCTCAGCAGAGAATTAAATAGAAGGTCTGGGAATAGTCTATTGTGGAGATTGGTATCCAGCCTAGTCTTTTATTTCATATCTGTAGTTTAAACTATGCATTCACCTGTGGTACAGTTAACATATCCTAAGCCCTGACCATTTTCATTTTATTATACTAATACTGTACTTCATTATACTAATACTACTCTTTTTATGACAACATATAGAGCACATATATAGTTCCTGACTGAACTGGGTAGAATGAATTCCAAAGAGTTATCCCATTTTAGAGAAATCTTAAGTAACTTACATAACTCCTTGTTCAGGTTTTGCATTTTGGTCAAGAAAGCAGGTACAATTTTCTGAAACACTTGTTTCTGATAAATTAGGAAAGGGATTTGAGGATCATGATAGAATCAAATTTATATCAGCCTGAGTATGCAGTGCTTCATGACAGTCATGCAGGGGGCAAGCTAAAAACCACAGATCAGAATTTCCTTGAAAATACATTTTTCTACTCAAAAACCAGAAAGCCATTAGTGAGTTTGGGTGTTTGCGTTGTCATGGACATGTATATAGAGACCCAGATGTGGAGTCTACAATCCTTATTTACATTGTCATCTGCTTTGAACTTGACTGTATGGATCCTTTGATGTCCAGGGGACTTTTATCAGTACAGACAAGGCAAGTTTAGCTATCTACTATGGTCAAATGCTTTAAGTGATATTAATCTTAATTTTTCCCTTGCCAACACTAGCCTTTGCAGGAAGCTCCAGTCTGGGCATTCGCAGAGACTACCATCATATATTAATCACATCCTGTGTGGAAGGGCATCCTTCAAAAACATTTTATCCTCTGCTTATATTGTGTACTTAAAAATTAAGTGTGTCTTAGAAAGTTTTATACACAGATCATGTAGGCTGCCTCCTATATTCTCTACAAAAGTAGGATGCTTTGTTTGAATTCTACCCTGCTTTATTGTTTTCACTTATAACGCCCAGGATTGAAAGTATTGTGGTGCTTTTATTTGTGTTAGTACGTACATGATGGTGCAGGAAGCAGATGATATTTATTACATACTAAAGTATATGATATTTATCACATATTGAAGTGTATTATATTTATCATCTACAACAAGCTTTGAAGAAAACTGTCAGGATTGTAGATGTCCAGCTTACATGTTCTGCCCCTCTTTTTTTTTTTTTTTTTTTTTTTTGATTTACTATCCTCGAAATTAGTATTCCTTTATTTTTTGAAAAATCTGCTCCCTGTTCTGTCTTCCACTAAAAACAGTTGAAAGGTTTTGCACAAAGATTCTTTATTTATGAGTTCACATATTTATTACTATAATGCAGAGAGCATCTTGTCTTAACAGAGTTATATATGATTCTTATTTTATGGTACCCACCAGGGTCCTGACAGAATCAGAAGAGACAAATATGTATAATGCTCTTGTATCAAAGGGCTCCGAATGTGTGTATTAGCTTCTTAATTCAATGGGCCAAAACAAGATATCTTTAGTAGCCAGGAGTACTCTGATCTGTGAAAAGGTATTTCCTGGGATACGGTGACCCTTGGAATGTGTATAGCAACTTTGCTATATATGTAGATTTGGGTTTGTAGTAATTAGGAATAAAACATGGCCAAATACATAACCATCAATCACACCAGCACTTCT
Organism: Pelecanus crispus; assembly: GCF_030463565.1. NCBI lineage: Eukaryota > Metazoa > Chordata > Aves > Pelecaniformes > Pelecanidae > Pelecanus > Pelecanus crispus. The sequence goes on from NC_134646.1 coordinate 39,717,678, forward strand.
GAAGTTAAGTCTTGGGTAATTTTTCCAGCTAAGCCCTTTAAAGATGCACATACTACCCTTAGTGAAATCACCTTTCTAATGGGATGTAAGACACAGCTAAGGGGCTTGTACTCAGTCTGTTTTCAGTGTCTGCAGAACTTATAGGAATAAATATGGAGAAACCCAAACCCTACTCCTTTTCCAGTTCCTTTCAGTCCTTTTTTCTATTGCACACTATTCCACTGCATCTCTTACACTAGGGAGAAGTGAGAAAGTGCATAGGAGGTGGCAGGATGAGCTGGTGGACAGTTTCTCATTTACGTTGCTACCTCTGTTAGAAAGGTGAATAGCAGTTGGTTTTGTACCCTTTGCTAGAAACATGCCAGAAATGTGCAGAGGGCTCAGTCCACACATTATCCATTGGCTGAAGCATGGATCAGAACACATGCACAGGGTCAAGGTATTTTCACCGCCTTTACTATCTTCCATCTCTCTCTCTCCAGAGCTGCAGTTTGACATCTCTGCTTGCAAGAGACAAGCTGTGGCTGCTGTCACTTGGACAGAAAATGCCAGTCTGAAACTCATCTGAATCTCTAGGTGTTATCAATACTCAAAAAATAAAAGATTGTATACCTACCTCATTCTTCAGCTCACATGAATGAAAACCTTTCCCCTCCAAGTTATTATGTTAGGTTCAAATACTATTCAAAGTAATGGCTTAACCTTCCCTTTGATAAGCTTCACAGATGGAGTCTTTCATCCTCCATCTATAAACAAATGTATTTATGACGGATAAAATGTGGGTTTTTCCACTGTCTGTAAGTGCCTTGGGGAATATGTTTGATAATAGGAGGGTTCCTAATACAGCAGACAAAGATATAATTAAAAGCGCTAGCTGGAAGGTGAAGCTAGATCAATTCAAGCTAGAAATCAAGTGTGGAGTTTTGACAATGATGGTAATTGCCTTTGGAACCACTTACAAAATAGTGCAGCAGGTTCTACAAAACTGTTAATACTTTAAGTCAAGACTGGGTTGTTGTTGTTATTAAGTTTTAATTAAACAGGAACTAATTAAAGAAAGGTCTAAGGCCTGTTGTTATGCAGGACATCTAGCAATTCCTTTTGGCTTCAGAACTTTTGAAAAATATGCTGTAAAACATGTTTTATTTTTTCAAATCTATTCACACAGCAGTATTCGTTTGCTCTTTTTTGCTGTTACTCTTCTGTGCTTTCAGAAAATTCGTAAGAGAGAGTTTAATGCCATTTTAGTCACAAAGCAATTTCCCTCCTGGTGGAAGGAAATTTCTTTCTTCTCTGAAACACAACTAGAAACATAAAGGAAAGGAAACCATTCTCTTGCACTTATATTTATCTTCTTTTTTGTATTGTTAACAAGTTCACAAAACTTCAAGCCATTCCATATGGCTTTCATGGAGTATTATGGGGATGGAAACTAAAAGTATGAAGATACAGTCATATGACTGAAGGCAGAGGACAAAATTCTGCTGTCATTTTACACTAAGACAAACCCAGAGCTACCATTTCAGAATCTGTAGATTTTCTCTCGATTTCTTACCAAGGAAAATAAAAGCAGGATATGCACTGTCATAAATTTAAAAAAAAAAAAAAAGTTTTTAAACATAGTCTTCAGGGATTATTTCACACATGTTCTTATTTCCCAGCATCTTCCCCCTCCAAAACTTCCCAAAGAAGTCATCCATAGATTTACAGAATCCTGAAATTCTTTTGAGCCATGCAGATGCTTTTGTCTTATACCACACAGCCAGGTAACTCTAAATGTCAAAAGAAACCCATCCCTTTGCAGTGTCACTTATGACTCTCATCATAATTTCTTTTGTTCTGCTGGTGTTTATTTCTTTATGAACTGTCAACAGTTCTGGAAGAACTGTTCCACAGACTTCAAAAATCTGCTCCAAACAGCAGGTTGCTGTGTTTGCTACATTACGCATAGCTGAAATGATGGTGGATTTCCACATGGTCAATTTTGTAATGACTTATGTGCCTAGATCCATCTATTCTGAACATCCAAAACACCAAAAAATAAAACTGCAAGGAGTAATAAACATAAACGCATTGTAGCTACAGGTCAGTAGTCTTCTGCACCTCGGGACCCGTGAAAGCTGTACTGTATCTTCTGATTATTTTATGTAACCTCTTCCCACTCTTTAACCAAGGGTTCTAATTGAGGAAATAGATATTAGTTTCTGCAAATTTATATAAATTTCTACAAAATTTGCTTTGTCAGTCTTCCTTTGTTTATTTATCCCATAGCTGTTGTCTGATTAGCGCAGGTACAATTCCAATTGTGTTGTAAATTGATATATGATATTTATCTCTCAAAAACCATATGCAAATCATAGTACACACTCTACAGTATAGTATAGTATTTCAATCTGAAGGCAGCCACATCTGAATGCTCTGTTTTCTTAACCCTTATGACTGACTGACATAGAGATTGCTGAAGATCAGGCTGCAGCAGTTACATTGTATACTTCAGTACAGCTATTCCAAATTTTTGCTGGAGACCTACGTGCTATTGACAACTCATTGCAATTGTGATACTCAGATAATCGGACTTCTAAAAGTACTTTTATTTTTCATTTGTAAGTTCTTTGAACAATTTAAATATTGCCATAAATTTTCTCTTTTAATGTGATATTTGAGTTTTCTGCTTTTTATTTTACCCTTTTGAAGATTTTTTGCACTGCATTTGATGTGATCAACTTAGCATCATTCATGAAAATAGACTGTGAATGCTCCATCCTCTGACAATAGACCTCCATTTGTGGCTCTTAGGATTTCTTTAGACATTTGAAGAGGGTTTGGTGATGCAAACTTCTCTGACATGAATCCTCAGACACATCTGTTTCGTTTTTCCTGTATGATGAAAGAGATCCACAATAAAAACCCTGAAAGAAGACTGGGTTGAACCACACAGTATCAATATTCCACTTTTATTAAGGTATAGCAAATACTCAGACTTCTCTTTGGACTTCTACCTGGCAGAAAATAACATCACATCAGAAACCTAGGATAGGAGTTGCTTACCATTTAAGTGTGGGGGGGGAAGGGAGGAAAAAAAAGAAAGAACAATTGAGAATAGATTTATATAAAAAGCTTGACATATGACGAAGACACTGAGGATTAAAGAAGTTGTGGGTGTTGTGTGGGAATAGAAAACTTTTATTTTAAAATTGACACTGTAGTGAACTATGAAGTTGGGGCTTTTTTCAGATAAGCTCTTACATTTCATCAGACCTTTAAAAAGCTTGCCTCATCTGATAAATATATAGCAATCTCCTTTTTTTTTTACAGCTGCTGAGAGATTGGAAGTCTTTGATGTGTTTATGCTTGCAATATTGTGTGAGAATCACTGAGAACACACTGCTATTATTTTGTTAATTATGGTTTCTTTTTCAGAGAAATCCCATGGAAAGTTACTATGTGCAAATCTTTATGATTGTGCTGCATTTCCTTTGTCAAAATATCAAACATACATTTGGAATCAATATCATATAGTGAAATACACACAAAATAGAAATTATCAAATTTTACTTTTGATTTTCATAGGCTTCGGTGGGATCTTTGGATTAGTTACAACCATATTCTTCTATCACTATCCAGATAAAGGAAGTATAAAACACGATTTACCTATACTGTAACTAATTATTACTAATTATAATATAATTACTGCTATTGGTCAATGCTAACTTATTCAATCAAATTAGTATTTTATGTATAGATTCATAAAAGGCTATTATTGACCTTTAACAAAACAAAAAACATAAACCAGAATGAAGACTGAAGCCAAGTGGAGAACAAAAAATAGATAAGTGATCCAAGTTAGAAATTTCACAATGAATTTATAAATTCAGGTTTGGATTTTGATATTTTCCAATATAGTGTGAATAGAAATTAAATAATTACCTGATTGTTGCTAACCAAAACTTTTATGGATAACATTAGCATTTAATTTTCTAGTAATCTGTTAGTTATAGGACATTTAAAATATGTCCATGGGAGGTCTGTTTTGCTACGGAGAGGGATTAGAGGGAAAAGAGGGCAGATTAGAGTTGAAAATATGAAAATGGTTGGAGTTATAACCAGCATGGCTACAGGGCTATTCAGTGATCTGGAGTGTAGTTTGTCTGGACTCCAAGTGAAAGCATGCATGGACCCAAACGTACCCTGTTTTGGCAATTTTCTGATTTGACAATTAGTTGGTGCCTGCAAACACTGGAAGATGTGGGGTGCCTTGACATAGCTCTGGGTTTTTACAATTTGGAAATTAAATGGGTGGCACATCTTCCTTGTCACTGGTTGCTGGGTTGGTCACAATGGATGAATTATATGGTAAAAGATTCCCAGGTTACAGGAAGAAAAATTTCTGAAAGGGTCATTTTAGCTCTATTTTTTCGCTTTTCTCATGGCATCAAAAATGGGGGAGCCAAGGAAGGTATTTGGCTTGTTCTTCCTGCAGAACAAGTGCAGATAGCTCAGTCAATGGCCTCTCCTCAACAATAAATATTAGATACTAGTCTGAGGACATTATGTTTGAGAAATGTGCTTGGCAGAACAAACTATCTCAGAATTCTTACCAATGCAGGCCCTATCAGGGCAGGGGTGGCTGACTGTTCTCAGCCTTGGGTCATACACTGAGTCCTGCACCCACACAATAAAAATTATTTGTCTAGGAATGGGTTGTTATAAATACACATTGTCAACTGCCTCTCACTCCAGCTACTAAAGTTCTGTGCCATTCTTTTACTTGCATGCCTAAATCAATTTTCCCTGCCTGCTTTATAGATGCTTTAACTCACATATTGCTATAGAGGATATCAGAATTGGAAAAAATATTCATCTATTGAATAAAATGCTTCCCACCTATGCTCCACATTTTCAGGCATTTTGTCGTTATCTCCAGGAAAAACACAGCAACAACCATAGGTGTTTATTTAAAAAAAAGGTGGTGGTTCACAAAAATGCTCCTATTGCTCATTCTCTTCCCATAAGGCCAGTGCAAAGCTCTTTGAAATATCCTTAATGAGTGGTTCACCAGGTGAAAGCACTGAGGTTTAAATGTGTAGCAAATCAAACTATAAGACCTACGAGAAGAAAGATATGTGTAAAACTAACACAGCTTAGTTGTTTTTTGTTGATGTTGGATCACTTTATTTTATAACATACTTTACTGAATATATGATACTTATAAATCTTTGGAGCAATGTTATTTTTTGCTTTCTGTTTATTTCTCCTGCATAAATCTGGGGGGTTTTTTGTCACTTGTCTTTGTCACACAGCAAAATTTTAATTTCCAAATGTGCATAAGTAATATTTGTATCTTTTATACCTTAGTGACTGCACTGAATGGATTTTATAAAAATAAATGTAGTGTTTGAGTGCCATAGCTAGCTATGTGATAGATGATATTTTTGTACGTCCTGCAACCATTCGTTTACCAGAAATATAGGGGTTGGATTATAATAGCAAATCCCAATGTCTGCTAAAACTCGGTTGAAACCTGAGATATCTACGCTTTCTGAGGGCTTTTCTTCTTTACCAGGTATGGTGGCATGTTTTCAAATCCTCTGCATCCTCTTCCTAATAAAGCATCAGTTAGAATAAAAAATGGACCCTAGCTTCGCAGCTGCATTTTCAAATGTGTAAATCATGGGTTATTGCCTTCTGTATTCATGAATATTGTTAATAAGTCTTTCAGCAAATGACATAATATTTCCCTTCTTCCTTTTACTCCCCAACACTTCAACAAAGTTACTCTACTTAGTAGGGAACGTAGGTTATCAAGAAGCCTTCACTGCCCTTCAGTGAATAACTAAATTTCTGCAAACCATCTACAAAATAGTACTTATCATTCCATCTTTACTACTTAATATCTGTTCTGTTTGCATGATACATATAAGCAGGCAAGTTTTCTGACTAGGACTGGGTACGCATCTTCCATAAAACTAATTATGGTACAATCTAATGAGAGCAGAATGTGGATGCCCTGGCAGCTAAACACCAGCAAATACTGTGTCTTGCTCGTGTTGCCCCTTTCTTAGGAGTTGGGCTTCATCACTAGCTTGCCAGTAGTCTGGGCAGCAACTTTTCTGTTTGAAGTGCACTTGAAAATTCAGGGTGCATTGGAGAGAAAATAATTAATTTTGGTAGCACAGTCTCCTCATTCATTCCAGATGATGTTGCAGAAGCGATTACCAGTTTTCAGATGAAGCAGTTATTAAAGGAATATTTTTAAAGTACAATAAAATGCAACATAATCTAAGCCAATTTAACAAGTGTTTTCCCTTGCAGTCAAAAACCAGAAAGTGGATTAATTAAGAGAAAACATGTTATTACTTGCTTAAGAAGGCTATATAGGCACAACTGTAGGTAGCTTGCTTTAAAAGTGCCTGTGTCCACAAGCACCCTAATGGCACAACAAATTACTTCGTGCCCTAGAAGTTAGTGAGTAATTTTCTCTCAAACAGGAAAACAATCTGTTTCAATGCTACCGTGTAGCCTGGAGTGATCCTATCTGCTACCTAGTAGTACGGAGTTGTCCAGCTGTGAAAATTGGGGGATGCTGAACTCATGTGTAGCCTCTTTTTCACCTTGCTGATGGGGGAGCAGCCTCATTCTCCATGGCTCGGGGCCTGGCAATGCCAGTTCTCAAGGAGCCACTTGCAGGTTGTATTCCCCAGCTAATGACTTCCAGGTTTGTAAGTGTCCTTGAGAGACTACCCGAATGCACTGTTTTTTAGAGTTTATTACCTATAGGGGAATAAACAGAAGACTGTGTTTTCCAGCTTTGATTTCTCTCTTAATACCATGCAAACCTAAAAATGAAATGTACTAATTCCTACATTTCTGTACTATGGGCTTTAGGATCTAACCACTGGCCACCTTCAGCCCTTCAGCTTTTTTTTTTTTTTTTTTTGAGCTGGTGCTTCTCATTTGCCCTCATCAACCTTTATTTGAAACACAAGCCTATGTTCCCTGACTCAAGATAGCAGGCCTGCACAGCTATTCATTACTGGGGTTTTAAATATTAATTACATATAATAATCTAAATAATATAAATAGCTTGATCAAACTATTATTAAGAGAAATATACAATATGGCTATACTATACTAAAGAACCTTTATATTATTTGTAGAGAAAAAATAATTAAAAAGAACTGAAAAAAGTCATTGGGTCACTGATTCAGGAGTCTATTCAGGTTTCCCTGAAGACTATGGACTTTGAATAGCACTGAAAATAGAGTTAAGTTTATATATAGGTTTACATATTTGTTGTGTAGATTGTGAGGGATGCGTTATGTTCACAAAACAAGTGATCAAAATGATAACATTTTCTTGTCCAATCTTTTCCTACTAAGGTATACCTCACAATATTTAGCACTGTTCAGCTGCAATAGTTCCTCAACTGTTTGTCTTAGGCATCTTTTAAATTTTTCACAGTGTAAAATCTTCTTTACTTTGGAAAGACAGAGCTACTTTGCTCGACTTAAAGGTCTTTTCCAACCTAAACAATTCTATGAGTCTATGATTCTATGACTTACAATGACGCATGCTAGCTCTGTGATACACTTTGCTGCTGCATTTCCCAGGTGCCATCCTTCCACAGGCTACTCATGCCTGGCTCACCTCTGACTGTTCTGACAGAAATTCTCTGTGAGCTCTTGCCCTGAGCATTGAATATGAATACTCGCTGGAATATATCTCTGAATCTGACAAGGCTTTGCACTCAGTGTTTCTTTTTATTTTGTCCCAGAAGTTCTTCAGAACGTTTAATTCTTTCTCCTGCAAATGTTTTCTTCTAAATTCAATGCCCCTATAAAGCTTCCTCCTATTTCCATTGTGTTGCAAAATTTTTTCAATCTTTGAGCTACAGTCAGTCTCCTAATGCTTGCTGCTATGTATTTTTGTTGTGGTTTTTTGGCCCATTTTACTTTCCTCTCTTTTCTTTTTCAAATCCAAACAGCATCATAATAGAGCTAACAACTTAATTTCTCTGTGTTCAGGCTTGGTAACATATAAAACTGAAATAACAAACAGACGTTGACTTCTGTCAATGTGCATAATAAAACTTATCATCCAGAGAGATTGAATATGGAACAAGGCAAAGCTGGTATTCACTGAAACATGAAGCCGTCGTTACAGCCACCATTATAGCTCTATATTAAGAAAAATTACTGTAAATTAACATTTTAAAGAGATGGAATTGGAGGCCTAGGAAAAGCTGTTCATGTTTTATCAGGAAGAAAAGCTTTCAGTTACCGTATGACTGAGACATTCTGAAAATACTGTGCTTTTTTTCTTCTAGTCAGCTGGAGCCAGTCACAACATGCTGAGATTGATCTTGTCATGATTGTTACCCCTAAGAAGGTTGCGTGAGGTAAACTCAGGATCAGACGTGATTTAAATCATCTCTGTTTCTCTCCGACATGGAAGACAAGTCCAGGACATAGCTTTTTAACCTATTCTTTGGTACCAAGCCCGCGCTCCAGCCTGCCTGCTCAAACCACTGCAGCGCCAATTTGCTTCAGATTAAAACAACTTAAACTTTTTTGCCTCAGTTGGAAGGATGTTTCCTACTTCAGTGTTTAATAAATTGTCTACTTTTTAAACAACCACTTTTAAACTGAATGTTGCTGTGTTTTTATTAGGACAATGATACGTTGCTGGGCCTGAAGAAAAAAACACGCGCACAGGCGTGATTGTTAATAAGTCTGACAGCTCACAAATTCTAAACAAAAAAACTTCTCCTGTTCTGGGATGTTGTGATCTAGCAGTTATTTATAATACTGTGATGAAGATGACAGAGGTTGCAAGATCAAGTCCGTTTATTTACAACTAAGCAGCTTAAAAACAAACATTGTTTATGGTGATGCATATCCTTGGTCATCTAATTTTCTCTCTCATCAATAGTGCTTGCTCTCTAGTATTCTTTTTGAAGATACTTTCACTAGAAGTTGACCTATACAAATGAACATGTAGTTGTGTAAGATATTTCTGTCTTTCCCTAATTTGCAGATTTCTTTAGCCCACAGGGAAAAAAAAGACTACGTTCAAGCATATTTCTTCAGCCACTTTTCATTCAGCTTGAGGTTTCTGCAGCCTTTCACACTGTCTGAAGGTACTAGTACTGACGCAAAGTACTCTTCTGGGGTTTGAATATGAAAGCACCAATGAAAACTTAAGGTATTGTAGTATGTATCTGGATGCACACACCGCAATATTCCTTTCTAGTAGCTTATGACAGTACTTTGTCATTTATACTAGCATCTAGCTTACTTCCAAATTCAGAAAAAAAAAATTTCCATATAACATTTGCCCCTGATGCTCAATAGTGTAGGGAAATCATGGCTAAAATGGTATTTTTCATGAAAGCCACATGGCTTTGGTTTTAGTGATTTCCTTATGCTCTAGCATGTCAGAGTCAGTTTTGATATGGATAAACAAGCTCCAACTTTAAACTAAATGCAGAGCTTCCTAAAAGCCATAAACTGAGAATTTATTCCAAAACCTGGTCTGAGAGTCTGATTTTGAACTTTAGGACATGTCTCAGGCTCTGTGCAGGGGCTTTTGCTTAAATATGGTAAGTTAGAGTATATGATAAGTTAAAGTATATGATAAAGGGTCTGACTTTTACCTTCTTTCTGTAAAAACTCATCAGCCAATTAGATTAATGCTTTGTGAATTTATTAATTTCCCTTTTTATTTGTTGCACACATTTCACATTCACATTCTATAGACATAAATGTTTATTGATGTCAAAGGCTGTTTTGACAAAATTCAAATTTAGTCTTAATAAGAAATTTGGGCTTAGTTCATTTTATATCTAAGTTAAGGGGACTCATCTCACAAAAAATTTATTATAATTTCTCACCCAAGCAAAATCTATTATGGACACTGAATTGAGCGGGTTTTGGCCATGTGAAAAAAGCAGACCCTGATATTTGATGTCGGGTTGAATATCCAGTATTAAGACCTTAGGTCAGGTTTCCACAGGACTGGGAAGCAAAGACTTGTAGACAATCTGCATTCAAAAAGCTGGGAGGCTAGGCTGCCTGCAAGATGCATATTTAGCTGTGTTAGGAGTATACTGCAGGGAGAGCCAGCTGAAAACAGAGGTGTGGCCAGCAAATCTGCACATTGTTCAGTTCTCCTATACAAAACCTTCAGTTATGCTAGCACATAATTTGTATTTGTATTATCACATATGTTTCCCTCAGAGACAGTCTAGCACCAAAGATGTTTGGATCTATTGGCAATTTGCATTTGCATTTTAGTAGAGACAATGTGCTTTTATTTATTTATTTAAACTCTAAATTACTAAGTAGTCTTTTACCTGCTTTCGCTAACATAGCAAAATGTCATGTGCAAATCCAATACAGATTGAGATTCAGTAAACATAGTATTGGTTTTCCTTCTAAAGACAAAATAAAAAAATCAAGTTAAGGAAAATGCCAGGGAAACAAAAAAGCTGCATAAACCAGAGGTTTCAGTAAAGAAGGTTTATGTATAAATAATACATGTGTTTTTAGATCTGACTCATCTAATATACAAAGATATTTTTTCCATGTAGGTAAAAATGAGCAAAGGTATCCTCAGAGGAAGATCAGAAAAATAAACTGATCAGGGATTTTTTTTTCTATCTTGCCTATTTGGCTTAGGGTTTTTGAAAGCTGCTCTGTTAGAGGAAATTCTTTCCACTCAGTTTGATCTGCAAGGATGCTTTAGTGGAGATGAAGTGGCCCTTGCTGAGGGATAGGCCCTTTGAGGGCCTTTCAGCATCTGCCCTTCAAGCAGCTGTATAATCAAATTCATTATATCCCCATTTTCCTCCTCCCATAGATGGTAACATCTTGATCCCTTCCCCATGGGTCGTCATGGCTATTAGGGCTATCTCAGCAAGGTCCTTCCAGAGCTTCCTCACAGGCACTTACAACTGAAATGTGTGTGTACCACGTACAGCCTGTGTGTGTACACGTTTGTGTGTACCACACACAGCCCGTGACCACACATGGCCTGGGTTTTAGGGACCTGCCTGCCTCACATCATTGCTCATCAGGACCTTGTGGCACAAGGACGTGGTGGGGCGTGGAGGCTGAACCACTGATTGGATCTCTGATGGCCTCCGGGTTCTCCAGACTCTTCCTTTAAGGCATACTGGACCACCCATAGACCGCGTGCACAGGGATGTCCTGCAGGCATTAAGTGAGGGCTTTATGTAAGACTAGAGCTGACATACCAGTGCAATGAGTGCAGGGAGGAAGGTCGAGACAGAAGGATGTGTGCCTATTTGTAGCTGAAGTCTGTTTTGTCCATTTTTTCTTGGCGGTTTGTCTGGTTCTGAGCAATACTCATGGTCATAAGAAATAACATGTCAAGCAAGAGCAGCTTCAGGATGTGCCTCAGGTGTCAGAGGTTGCAGTAGCTGCTGAGGGAAAAGTATAGGTTCTCTTGAATGCAACTTTGGATCATGTAAGCACATTATAATTGGATGGCAAGACGTCAGGTTTTAATTCTAATCTGCTAAGCAGGTTTTAGTCATGTGGAAAAGCCAGAATCAGTATTTGCCTGACAATGCTGAATCAGAGGTCCGGGCCGTAGAGTACACCATCTACATATGATACACATACTGGTCTACTCAAGGCAGAAGGCCATAATCTGTGGAATGTTTTTACCTGTAGCTGTGTCCACATGTGAAACTTTTTGTGCAGATGTCTCACTGACATTCCTCTGCTCTAAGAAAGCTCAAACAGGATAGACGTTCTTGCTGCTCTTCCTCACCAGTCCCCTGAGTGCCCTCCAAGGCCAAGGCACTTTGGATATGCAGGCACTGTCACTCCAGTGGTGCCTGCTGCAATGTGGTGTAGATGTATGAACTTCTCAGAAAAAGGTAGAACACGTGCTTTGGAGGAAAAATTGTAACTAATGAGTTACTGTAAGAAGGAGAAGGTGTCTTTGCTTTCTGGCACCTATGAAAGCTGTCAGTAGGTGGGAGCAGGAGGATTCAAGGTACTCAGAAGACTGCATGGAGAAGGAGGACTTCTGCCCAGTTCAGACCTTTGGGGTTAATAACCTCTTTCAAGATCATGATGCATGTTAACAATATTATTATTATTTGTATTTGTATGGTTGTGATATTTATGTAAGTGCTTTCCAGTACCTATAGTAAAATTATTCCTTCTTCAAAGTTCCTGTGCTCCATAACTGGACTCAGGAGAGAGATCTGGGTTGTGTCTATCCAGGGGTCACTTTCTCTGTGCCAGGCAAAGTACCCCCTAAGGGATCAATTAAGTACCAACTTTGTGCAGGTAAGAGAAACCTCAGAGAATTTACTTCTCCCCTACACCTGTTTTATTCACACAGGAAACAATCAGCCCTGAAAACTTGAGCCACAGTAGAAAATACAGTCCCCCCTGCAGCTCCAACAGTGTAGTCCTCTGGCTTTCTATACAGTCAGTGTGTTGAAGTGCAAGTGATATGTGCAGCGGCTTTCTGGAGTTCTTCAATGGGGAACAAAATCCAAGGCCAGCCATGACAATGCATAGGCTTGAAGGAGCACTGCTCAGGCTAATTGCTTTACCAAATCTTTGCTTTTTTTTAATCATGCAAACAAACTCTTTCACTAATGACCAATGGTTATTTCATCTGGGTCTATATGCAGCCTAGCTATTTCTACTTTTTAACCAATCTCCATATCTTGCAGGTAGTTTAAATCATAAACCCTGTCAGCTTACAACAAAAGGCATACAAGTATAAAGTGAATGACTTGAATCTGCAAGCATAAATTAGAAACATCACTACAACAACTTTCCAATCTCTTCCTTGCTTATTCATTCTCGAAATGGAGTGATTGGACAAGAGTAATAAACTCTATGTTTTATTTTTAAGATCGATTTACTTTATCTTGAGGTCTGAATTGTTTCACTGTTCATTAGAGAAAAAAATCATTGGTTAGCCCAGCTGTGCTATTCTTCATGCAAGTGTAATGTTTATTTTGAATTTCAGTGTAAGATCTTTCATCTTTTCTAATTTCTTGGAAATCAGTTATTTGTATTAAACTATGAAATAAAAGTACATTTTTTTCTTTGCTTGGATATGGAACTCACTCAAAGCCTGCTAAAGCATACTGACTGCTTTCATCAAATATTATTGAACAGTTTAAAGATTAACAAATGTCAGCTTTCATAAATTTTCCGATTCCCACATGCTTTCTGAAAATACACTATACACAGCGAAAGTTTTGCCCCCTGTCTGTTCCTGGGGGTGCCACAATGAAATAATTCATGTCCAAATACAAAGGGCTGTATCTGATGAGCTTACCATTTAAGAACATAAATAGGAAGAGGACTCCAGATGCTCTAAATGTCAAAAGTCATATCTTGTTAAAATAAAAGTCTGCCACACCTCATGTAGATCGAACTAGCTAGGCAGTGATAAATGCATAGATTTATATTGAATGACAATTGCTGTCTTATTTTCTCCAAAGAAACCCATCAGTGGACTTGTTGAAAGAAATTTAGCTTTTCGTGTCACAGTGCAGGCAGATATGGCTAGAACATGTGAGACTGAGTTTTAAATGCAGTTTAACTGCCTGACAAACCACAGGAGTCTTTCTCTCTAAATCTTCCATCCTGTAAGGTGGGAGTGGTATTTGACCCACGTTTACTGTATATAAGTGTTATGATGGAAAGTAAAAATATGTGAGTGGTTTGCAAATGTTATTACTACTTAAGTACTGTTATGCATTATTACCATATGATTCATTAATCCTCTAATGGATAACTTGCTTCCCACTTGCACACTTTGTAACTTACTAACAGGATATGTCATGACTAAATGGAAATTAATTTTTTTAAAGCTTTGTCTTGGGTGTTAAACCAAATCATTTTTTGTAGATGTATCCTGTGAGTCACTAACTCTCTTGGAAACCTTTTTAGTTCAGCTGTATATCTGAAAAAAAATTTCATTCTTGTCAATGAATCAGCCAGATAAGACTCCAACTCAAAATTAAATGAAATTACCTCAAAATTCTCAAAAACATTCTCACTTAACTTTTAACAACTATAATTTTACTATAAAAAGCATTTCACCTACCCAGTATATAAATAGAAACAGCAGCTATGATTATAATTTTGGTTTCACAAAGATCCTGATCAAGCTCTGCATCATAGTGAAAAAGATGTGAAGAGATGGCTGTAGACACTACCTCTGGCAGATATAAAGATAATTTGTAAGAACTAAGGACTTAGCTTGAGACCGACTTGACATTTTTTACCACGTTTTTCTACGGTTTCTTGCTGTACACATTAAGAGGGATGCAATAGTGTGAAACTGTAGTATGAATAGTACAAATATGCAAAAAAGCCACTCAGCTGAGTGTGTCAATATTATGCAAGTTTTAAAACCTATATTGATCATAATCTATTTCAAAATGTTTTCCTATTTGTTTTTTCTACTTTGATGCATTTGGTACATTTTTCTGCTGTCCATCCAATTGGTAGGTCAGTTCTGTAAAGTGCCGAGGACTTGCAACTGATGTTAAAGTCAGTAGAAGCAGGGCCTGTGTTTGTCCTGTGGGACCAAGGCTCTCAGTATCAATGCCCCATGTTTCTGGTTACAAAATGGATAAACATTCATACAGCTCAGTCCTTCAAAAAAACCTGCCATTAGCCTCTGCACACTCTCAGTTACAATCCTGTGTGATTGCTGGGTGCTATGTTTAAGGTTATAAAAGTTAGCGCCTTGTTCAGGCAATTCCTCCAAACTTTAACCAGAAATCTCATGAGGTTCATCCTAACCTCAGCAAGTGAATTAAGACAAATATACATCTAAGCTAGCTTAATATGGCAGCTTTTTTACCAAGCATTCCCAGCTGATCTTGCTTCTGTAAACTTTATTCTGTTCTATTCTTTTCTTCCTTCATGGGCTAAATTATGCATAAAAGCCAGAATATGCATATTTTGCAAGTTCTATTGAGAAGTCAGCACATTTTTTACTGAAGGGAAAACTAATACACTGATCATTGATTTATAAGAAGCTTTTTTTTTTTTCTTTTTTTTTTTTTTTTTTTTAAAAAGGAAGGTCTTTAATGTTTGACTCCAGATCCAAATGCATACAGGCTGAGAAGTATTTTGGGAATAAAAATGACATGTAAATGTAAAATATGACTGTTCTTGTTACTACTGAGATGATGATCAGTGCTACAGGTAGATCCTTTAGTGAAAATAAATAGTGTAACCCTGTTGCTAACATTTCAGGCCTTCATTCAAAATGTATATCTCTAATAGTGAGAGGAAAAAAAAGAAAAAAGCTTGTTGTTTGTGCAGGCTGGCATGAAATTGTTCCTTTTCACTGCTAAAAGCATTTGGATCTCAGTACACACTAACTCTATTTTCTTTTCCAATGCCCTCTAGTGCTAATTGAATATTTTGTTACTAGCTGAATATGCAGGAAATGCCTACCAGGAACTCAGAGCTTTTGAAATGAAGAAGTTTCTTGCTAACTTGTTACTTAGTGCCAGCATTTGGGCTTCATTAGTAAGCACAAATCCTCCTCAAGTTAGCTGGAATTAATACTGCTTAGATTGCCTTAGATGACTCAGAAAGAGTGGGTGTAATTCCACATGCTCAGATTAAAATGGTATTGATGAAGCAAAATTGTGTGCTGTAGATATAAATCTGTAGAAAGATTTTGCAAAGACATGAAAATTAATATCAACACCTAAGTTTTTTGTTGGCTTGCTGCTCTTATCTTTTCTGGCAATCTAATTTGCAAAATTGACTTATTATGCCTAATTTTTTAAAAAAATACATCTAATAAAATCACCGATAATAGTTGCCATCACACTGGGAAAGAGTGAAATAAAGTATCTAGTTTACGCAACATTTTTAGATTGGCAGTACAGATTTTACTGATTTAATATTTGTTACTCAAACCAGTAACTCCTAAGAGCAAATTAATTCATTCTTGTGTTAGACTAAAAACATATGTGTTTCACTATCATCAAGAATAAAGTCATCAGACAATACGTTTTAAAGTCAAATATACAACCTAGTTAGGAACCTAGCAAGATATTGAACTGATTTTCTTTTTTAAGTTAAAAAATAAGAATTTCTTATTAAAAATACCTCTTTGGGGTTGCAGTTTCGAAATACCTCTGAAATGTAGAGAGTGCCTCAAAAGCAGAAAATATATCTGTGAGGAAAATTATGCAAAACATATCTAGGGAAATATATGGATGGAGGATAAGAGAATCACTGCTGGGGTGGGGAAAAATTCTGGGAGTCTTATTCAAAAAGCGTGCTGGTGCACTAAGACATGGAGAGCTCTTTTCAATACTGCTGGTGGAAGTTGCGGCAGCAGACTGAAGAATGAAGTGGGATTAAACAGCACTTTGCATTTTACATAACATTTCCGGATTTTCAAACTACGTGGAGATATTGATGAATAAAGCCTCACAACCACATTCTCGTAAGTACTGTTATCCTGGTTCTATTGGAGAGGGAAACAAAGATGAAATGCCATGGGCCACTGAGTCTATGGCAAAGTTGGAAACAATTTAGGTCTCTTACATCACTGTTATATGGACAAACAACAGGAGTGATGTGTTTCAATGTGTTAAAAGCTAGAAATGAAGTTGACCCCTATTTAAATTCATCTCTAAAAGTTGTTGTTTAAAAAAGCTGAACAGAAAGAGATTTCTCTTAGCTATTGCTATGGCTTCACTACATTAATATCTGAAAACTTCTCCATTGCTAATGCAAATAACACTTTTGTGAAACTAGTATGAGTTACTGTTCTCATTCTGTACCTGGGGAAGTAAACCAGGGAGGGTTATGTTCCTATTTAATCATTGCTGGTTTTCAGAAACTCCCCAGTGAAACCGAAGCCTGCCAGTGCTCGGGTTTCTGCTGGTACAGAGGTGTGCTGCTGGATGCACACAGCGCTGCTCAAGTTGCAGTAGTACTCAGCCGTTCAGTCTCTGCCTGAGCGACATGCGATCATGATTCATCAAGACAGCTGTCCTCTGAAAGTGTTAAAGGACAGGCAAAGTTCTGTATAATCAATATTATTTATTAATATCATAGACAGTGGGATGGAGTGCACCCTCAGCAAGTTTGCAGGCGACACCAAGCTGAGTGGTGCGGCTGACACACCAGAAGGACGAGATGTCATCCAAAGGGACCTGGACAAGCTGGAGAGGTGGACCCATGTGAACCTCATGAGGTTCAACAAGGCCAAGTGCAAGGTCCTGCACCTGGCATGGGGCAGCCCCTGGTATCAATACAGGCTGGGGGATGAAGGGATTGGGAGCAGCCCTGTGGAGAAGGACTTGGGGGTACTGATGGGTGAAAAGCTGGACATGAACCAACAATGTGTGCTTGCAGCCCAGAAAGCCAACCATATCCTGGGCTGCATCAAAAGCAGCGTGGCCAACAGGTCGAGGGAGGGGATTCTGCCCCTCTGCTCTGCTCTGGTGAGACCCCACCTGGAGTGCTGCGTCCAGCTCTGGGGCCCTCAGCACAAGAAGGACATGGACCTGCTGGAGCGGGTCCAGAGGAGCGCCACAAAAATGATGCGAGGGCTGGAACACCTCTCCTACGAGGACAGGCTGAGAGAGTTGGGGCTGTTCAGCCTGGAGAAGAGAAGGCTGCAGGGAGACCTTGTTGCGGCCTTTCAGTACTTAAAGGGGGCCTATAGGAAGGATGGGGACAATCTTTTTAACAAGGCCTGTTGTGACAGGACAAGGAGTAATGGTTTTAAACTAAAGAAGAATAGATTTAGACTGGATATCAGGAAGAAATTTTTTCCAATGAGGGCGGTGAAGCACTGGAACAGGTTGCCCAGAGAGGTGGTGGAGGCCCCATCCCTGGCAACACTCAAGGTCAGGTTGGCTGGGGCTGTGAGCAACCTGATCCAGTTAAAGCTGTCCCTGCTCGCTGCAGGGGTTGGGCTAGATGAGCTCTAAGGGTCCATTCCAACCCAAAGCATTCTAGGATTCTATGATTCTGTGAATATGTTCCTGCATTATTAAATGTTTTGTCATTCTGGTTAGTATAGATATGAATTATGCATATGACAAGTTAGATCACTTGAATAGTCTTGACTTCTTATCCTTAATCTTTTTTTCACTAATCACCAGACTCTGCTGTGTCTGAATTGTGTCGTCATCTTTGCTCAAGAAAATGCATTCTGGCTGCAGAGTTTCATCCCTCATTACCAAAAGCAAAAGACTACAGCATCAATGGGCTCTGTCTTACTGCTGAAAGTTATATACATTCATGGGAAATTGGACTGATCAATGTGATAATACAGATTTTAAAAAGCCATTTGAAGCTTCTGTGCCCAAGCAGTTAAATAAGTCTTCCAATGCCTGGACCCAATAGACCCCCCATTTCCTTTGAATTTCTTACATTCTGTTACTTCTATGTGACTTCAGCCTGCTGTCATGGAACAGTGAATTGATTTTGCTTTTCCAAAGAAATAGTCTTAAATAGTGGCAGTCATCTTATCAAGCTTTTTACATAAAGGCTTTTCAGACTTCATTAATTTAAATTCACATTAGAGGCCTTCAGGGCATGTTCAGTAGTCATTTTTTTCAATTGCTTTTGCATTGTGTTTATTTCCCCTAAAAAATCCCCTGAGGCAGGGCTGTGTTCCTGACACATTTCAGACTTCAACTCTTGGGCTTTGGCCTGTCTTGCTGTATATATCCTGTTAGTTTTACTGTTGCCTGTCACCTTGTGTGTAAGCCAGACCGAACATAGCAAAGCCCCAAGTAAATCCTCGGCTCTGGGCTTTTGAGGGAGGAGGAGACAGGTTGTGATGTGCAGGAATGAGGAAAGAGGCTGTTTTCATCTGGCTTGCTCCTCTGCAGAGAGGACAGAGTAGCTTTTGGAAGTGCTTCCCTATGTGGAGTGGCACCTCTTCATTTTAACCTGCTGTTTATTTGAACCAAATACTCTTCGTTTAGTTAGGACCAGTTTTTTTGTACACAGAGTGGCATCTAAATAGTATTGTTAGAGGTGAAAATGAAGAAAGAGACACTGGTGAAAGTAACCAATCATATAATGAGAACAAATGTAATTTGTACAGTATTGAAACTGCTTCAAACATCTGAACAGGCAGTGCTCAGGCTTTTTTCCTTGTCACAAATCATCTTTAGGCAAATAATAAGCATGGATATTCTGGTAGAACAGTTGACTATCAAAAACCCTTAATTGAAAATGGAGCCATAAAGGAAACATTTCTGTTTGAAGTCCTAATATGGGTGAAGATGACAGAGCATTAAATATATGTTGTTCATTTTCAGACACCTTGTGAACAGAAGTGGTATACCTGGTTTTTTTGGCATGAATCCATTGCATTGGTTAGTAAAATGTTTTAGTGTGGTAGCCTAGTAATTTGGTTACACAGCACTGATTTCACTATACAGCCATAATATAGCACCTTTTAAAAATTTCCTTCTCATTTTTTTCCCATTTGATATTGGTGTTATTGTGAAGATACACTATGTCTTCCTGGAAACTTCTCATGTAGTGCTGAAAAGTAAAGCACAGACTTAATCTCCATGACTGATATACATTATTTATAAGTCTGGTTTGGGGTATTCTGAACTAGAGGATCAAGCTATTTCTCTGCCTCTATATCCATTGTTTATGGGCTACTGACCTTCAAAAATATCATGTCTTATAAGACAACACAGTGGTTTATGTAAGTTGATAGACAAATAGATGGGTTTCTATTAATAGGCTGATTGCTGTGACTGAAAAATTTAGTTATGCAAATGAACCGTCTTTTCCTCTCTACTGAATTAATTATTAAGGAAGAAGAACAGACACTGAGACATGAATTTTCAGCAGAAGTATAACTCAACCTTTCCTGTTCCTTGGTGAGACTCTGCCTGTCCTCCTGCAGCTGTGTCCATTCTGGCCCATGGCTGTGAGCTGCTCAGGCCGGCCAGTGCCCAGCTCTGGAAGTCAGGGGAGCTTCACTCCCGCTCCTTATTTCCAAGAAGGAGGCAAGACGGGAAAGCCTCCTCTGGGGTTTCTTTGAAACCAAGCACCACAAATTCTGTCCACTGCACATTTTGGTCAACCAAATGGAGACGCAGACCTGCCTGAAAGCAGCAGGGAAGACTTCAGGCATTTCATCCCTCCAGATTGACTGAGACAGCATTGGAAGGTGATGAGGAAAAATAATCTGGCAGCCCCGGTTAGTTTGGGGTTAAATGAATCAAAGTCAAGCCCAGCTTGCTGGGCTGCTGCTAGGCAACAAGTAACTTTCTGCATTCAGAAGTTCCCCACTAATTGATTCTTGACACCATTCCCTGTTGGTTTGTATAAATAGAGAGCTGTTGCTGGGGGAGGAAATGAAAGCTGGGGTGTGAGCTGGCACAGCCCCGCCAGATGGGTCGGATGTGCAGAGGGTCACTTCGCATTGAGGAAGGGCTTCAGTCACTATAGGGGATGGCAACCACTTAGGATTCATATTTGATAAAGCAATACCAATGTTAAAGAGCAAAGAAATCTACAGGAGCCACATGAAATATTGCAGTATGTCGGCCCTTTAATACATGTCCACGTGTCCACTGAACACACATCTTTTGCAGCCACTTGTTCCTTGCTTATGTGTAAGTGACCAACAAAGGAACAGGAATCAGCCTTCCTTACATGGCTAATATTTGGCAGGCTGGCATGGTGAGTGTAGCATCAACAGGATATCCTCCATGTGGAAGCCTAAAAGCACACAGAAGGGAGAGCTGGAGCAGGGATTTATAGGGGTTGGAGATACTGGGAGAATCAGGCTACTGGAAAGAAAAGGGAAGCTTGCCTGAAAGAGAAAACTAAGCCCAGCAAGTGTCTGAGTGTCAAAATCCTCTATTATTGATGGCTCACTTCTGGAGTCTTTATTATATTGGCTCTATGCCTAACCCTGATAAGATTTTACCCTCACCACCAACTGCAAGTCTCAGGCTTTTTAAAAGCTGCTTCATGAATTAAACTATTGTTCCTTATAAAGAAACTCTAATTCTTTTTTTTCCTCATACATTATTTATTTCCTAGCTCTTTCTTCTGCTGCAGAGAAATGAAAGGCAGAGAAGGAGGAATACAGAAAGGAAGCGAATGAAAATGGGATGTTTCAAAGATGATGGGAAGAACATGGTTGGTTTTTGACAATGGTGAAAATTCCCTTTCATGACATGGAGGTAATTGGCAGATGTTACATGTCTATATCCAGCATGCACATGCTAAAACTTGCATGATATTCTTACTTTACTTCGTTTTTGGCATGACAGAAAAACATGCACTATTACGCTCTTTCTATATATTTCCGTATTTTCTTGCAGACATCAGGAGGTATTTCTTTCTTCTTTGACATCCTCTCTGAAGTGCTGTGTTGCAATAATGCTAATATTGTACTGCTCAGGTGATATGTTTCCTTAAGCAGCTGGGAGGGTTGGGGGGGTGTGTGTGTGAAAGGAAATAGTTTTTCAGAAATATATCCGTTCTGAAGTATATTGAGTGATAAAGAGGAACACTTTGGATTTTGTCATTCATTTCACTTGGCCAATACCTTCAAACAGAGTTTCATTATTATGTTGAAGGAGTCGTATTTAATTGCTAATGACCACATTCATCCCCTTGCTAGATGAGGTGGAACTATTGCCAGTGACCACTACACCGTATTTTTGATAGTTTCATTTATAAATCAGTAGCTATTCCATACATATTTACATGTTGGAAAGACTACATTAATATATTTTGGCATGCTTTTCAAATATGCTGCTACTGCATTTTTTTATATCTGATTACCTCTCACTACCTTTCTTTTTTCCTTAACAGTGACAAAACCTATTTAAAGAGCAAATAATCACTTTCTTTTTTATCAGAATTGCAGATTGTCTGTGTAAGGTGCTGTCATAGTTTAACCCCAGCTGGCAACTAAGCCCCACACAGCCGCTTGCTCGCTCCCCCCACAATGGGATGGGGACAGAATCAGAAGAGTAAAAGTGAGAAAACTTGTGGGTTGAGATAAAGGCAATTTCACAAGTAAAGCAAAAGCTGCGCTCGCAAGCAAAACAAAACAAGGAATTCATTCACTACTTCCCATCGGCAGACAGGTGTGCAGCCATCTCCAGGAAAGCAGGGCTCCATCACGTGTAATGGTTACTTGGGAAGACAAAACACTGTAACTCCGAACATCCCCCTCTTCTTCCTTCTTCCAACAGCTTTTTATATGCTGAACATGACGTCATATGGTGTGGAATATCCCTTTGGTCAGTTGGGGTCAGCTGTCCCAGCTGTGTCCCCTCCCAACTTCTTGTGCACCCCCAGCCTGCTTGCTGGTGGGGTGGAGTGAGAGGCAGAAAAGGCCTTGACGCTTTGTAAGCACTGCTCAGCAATAATGAAAATATCCCTGTATTATCAACACTGTTTTCAGCACAAATCCAAAACATAGCATCATACTAGCTACTCTGAAGAAAATTAACTCTATCCCAGCCAAAACCAGCACAGGTACAAGATAGAAGAAACAGGAGACCTGACTAACATACATTCATTTATAAGTAAGTGTACCCTGGTACACTTACCCTTTTTAAAATAGAAAAGCATTCTGAAAGTGTTTAGGCAAATTTAAATCCTGATCTCTGCTGTTTGCAATTCCTTGTGGAACAGCAAAAGTGAAATGCACTACCAAAGAAAGCAACACAGAGGCGAGAGAAAAATCAAACTCATGTATTTGTTCCTTTTTCTTTTTAAATTACATCTAGTTCTCTCTTGATGCAAAATATTTGTGCTGCCATTTCATACAAGCTTCCAAGAAAAGCTGAATAAGCTCTTCCAAAAACACTTCCTTTTTCAGGTTTAGACCCATTTTATCTCTTAAGTTACATAACAATATTTATTGCATATAATCTAGATTTACACTACCTAGTTACTCAGAAATGCCTACCAGTTGGATCAGTACTCTTTAACTAACCTTTTGCACATATCAACACTGCTAAATTGGCCCTGAGCTCTTCATAATTTCTGAATATTTAGGATTCACTGTATAATACATGCTTATCTGGATAGTAATGCAAGAACACTTTTTGCAGAGACAGAACACATGATAAAAAGCCAGTGGGCTGCTGACTCCCTCATGGGAAACCTGAGAAGCCCTTCAGGGAGATACAAAGATTCATGTCTAGTGTAATTGCAGGGACTCCTTAGAGAGCTCACACATGAGACCAATTAGTCACAGTGTGTGCATTCCCATTGCAATATTTTTCTGTCTCATCTCTCTACCACCCTTTGCTACTTTTTGCAGTATCTTTTCAGTCTTTAGAATCAAATTTGCAAACCACAACATGGAGATGAATTCAGCAGTAGGTAAAACAAATTAAAGCCTACACAGGAGATGAATATGAATACCCTGATCACGCCTGAAGAGCCAAAGAACATCTACACATGCTTTAAAAAAGGATTTTAATCTTGGACAATCTTTGGCAAGATTAACTAAAGAGGAGATAGCCGCTGTTGCCAGTGATCTCTTGCCTCTGTTTACCTTCCTTTAGGAAAGAAAATACAAGTTAATTGCTATATCAATTTTCTCTAATCATTCTGTATTGTTAAATATTCTTTCTGTTAAAGGAATAACTATTCATTTTATTGTTATTACTAAAATATTGGTGCACTGCAATAAAAAGTTAAATGATGACTTAAATGTACCAGAGAAGTTTTTAGCTCTCTTTTTATATTGAATCTTAAATAGAAAGTAATTGCAATGATGACTTTGAGTGACCTCAGCTTAATGAAGGAATTGTGATTATCTGCATTTGGAATTCTTACAAGGCAATCATGTAATAGATAATAATATCTACTGGGTTCTAACGTCACTGTATAAG
Source organism: Pelecanus crispus (assembly GCF_030463565.1). NCBI lineage: Eukaryota > Metazoa > Chordata > Aves > Pelecaniformes > Pelecanidae > Pelecanus > Pelecanus crispus. Next base: position 39,741,583 of record NC_134646.1, read on the forward strand.
CATTATTTATGACTGCTTGCTGGCAAAGCAGTTACTCCATTTTCCAAGCCAAGTTGCAGTGAAAATTCTGGCAGAAATCAAAGAAGAGCCTCCAAAAATATGCATGTGAAATAAATAAGATTTTAGTCTTTTAGACATTATCAACAAGAAAAAGTGAATAGCGTCTCAAGCTGTTACTTTTATTAATCTCTTTACACTGTCACTTGTTCTTTTGGATTTTGGCACTAAGGTAAAGAAGTTAGGTGCTAAGGTAAATAACTTAACTCTGCTTTAGACCAAGATGGTCTAAGCTAATAATTTTTTTTTCCCCACTACTACAACTTCATATTTCATTCCTGTTGGAGACACTTTATTTAATACATAAGGCTAAAATCTATATGTTTGTGATCCCTCACCAGTTTGCTGAAGAAGAGCCGGGGCTTCGCTTTCACATTCAGCCTTACCCTGATGCTATCGGTCTCAGTCACAAGCATTACCGATAGTGTCCTCAGCAGCATCCTCGGGCAGCTTCACCTTGTGTCTCATCACGCTACCCATGAAGGATGGGTTTCCTTGTGCCCTGACACTGCCTATACAAGCAGTCAGGTAACAGTCAGGGCAGGTATATCTGGCCCAGCTCTTCCCAAAGAGCCCCACAAGGGTCTGATGTCTGCCGACCCGATAGGGAATATGGACTCAGGGTGAGAGGAGCACCCGAGATGTGAAGTCAGACCTGTCTCTGTGCTCCTTTCAGCTTGAGTCCAGGACTGGGGGCCTGGCACTATGCTAGGTGCTCCCTGGTTCACATGCCTGCAGAAATCACTTATATCAACCACACCAGCCCTGCGGGCAGCCAGGCTTGCCCCTATATCTTTCTGATGCTGATTTTCCTCATGCTATCAAGCTCATGGTTAACATCATCTGCCTATGAGACCCCCTGCCAGAGAGGTTATCATCCTGCCCAGAAGCCTCACAGCTACACAGATGAAACCGAGTACAGTAAAGAAGGGCTAGATAAATATTTCATGCTTGCTGCAATGTGATTTTTGAACAAACACGGTTTCATAAAAGCAACAGAAGGATGAGTCAGCAACTGCTTTTATAATTTTTGGAGTTTTTTGAAGTACTGTCTGTTATTGGCGTAAGAGTATGGTCATTTCATAGTCTCATATCCAGCATAGTAAGGAGATATTTGAGGCAGAGTCCCTGGACATTTTAGTAATCTCAGGGACAGACAGGAGGACTCCCACAACACCAGAACAACCACTAAAGATTCACGGAAACTAAATGCACATGGCATAAAGAAAAAGAATACAATAATATATTGCCAAATCAATGCCTATAGTTTGCTAGGCCCCAGCAATGGGGATGACAGAGAGCACATTGTACAAGCCTTACCAGTCTCCTCACGGGCAGCAAATTGAGATCTCACATCCTGTCCACCTTTTCACAACTGTTATAATTTTCCTTGTCTGCTAAATAAGAAAGTAGAACATAAACCCTTAAAGGAGTAATGCTGGTGGTCACTATAGAAAGCACACTAAGACAAGCAGCGAGTCTTAGAATAAATGGAGCTGTGCAACAGCAAAGGTGCTCGAGGTAGGAAAAACAGGCACAAGTAAGTGGAAGGAGAAAAGTAAGCAGACAGAGGAGTTTACTTCTTGAAATGTTAAAAATGGAGTTTCATTCTAAACAGGATATTGATTGGCTAATTTGGGGTGGGAGAGTTGTTTTTTAAAGTGTGAACTTCTGTATTTGCAACAGAATTTCTAAGCTATTAAGAAGTAATTATTGGTTGTATTTACTGTCACTGTGTAACTGTAAAAAGTTACCAACCAAACGTGTGGGAGATGAAATATCTTCGATGACAATATCACTTGCTAGAGAAAAAATTGCCTTTGCCTTGCCCACTAATCATCTGCCAAAAAGTACTTTGCATTGGAAATGTTCCATTTTTATGCTCATGTTACTTGACTATAACTGAGATTTCAGCACTGGGACCTATATAAGCACCTTAGGAGAAATTCAGAATTGTCTGTCGTAGAGCTGGGAGAATGTACAAAATATTATTTTTAAGGAACAAGGTTATGATTTGGCTATTTTTAAAATAGAACTAAAACTACCTACATACCGCATAAAATTCTGAAACTACATGTAATGCTGGAGATAAAATTGAACCTTAGGGCCTTAGTCTCTGGTCATTTCAACTATGTCTAATGAAGTCTGTGGAACTACAATAATGTATAAACACTTTGAAAATAATAACTATCATATTAAGTAGTAAATAAATTTGTTTAGAAACAAATAACTTGTTTTAATGAAAAATAATTAAATATTTTTTTCCTGTGTATCATTAGGATGTAAGAATTATAGTTGACAGACATAAAACATGCAGGGAGATTAACAAAAATAGATAATCTTTTGTAGTGTTCACATTTTAGAAAGAAACACAAAAAAATGTTGATAAGGCAGGTTAAAAAGCAAAGGAAAAATAATTTACATTCCTTCAAAACTTTTCCTCTGCTTTTTCACATTGTAGATGTTCAAAGTTAGGAGTGTTAAAATGGCATAAGAACATACGTCAGTACTGAATCAGATCAAAAGCGCATCTAATCCAACATCTTGTCTCTAACAGTGGCCATAGTGATGCCTAAGGACAAACGAGAAAATGGCAAGCATGTATGTTATGATGCTTCACAAGCATGAAAGTGATTTGCTTTCACTGCTTAGGGGTCAGTATATCTCAAAAGCATATTTTATCCCTTGAATACTCAGAGAAGTAATTCATGTAGGATAAAGAGTCCCACTAAGTAACAAGTACTTCTGTTTATTAAATAACTGTTGTGCTTCATAAAATATGCATGCCATTGTTTAAGAAAACAGGTACCTTTTATAGCTATACATGAAAATTTAATATAATTCACAGATAATCATTGACATTATCTTTTATTCCCATTATTGAGGTTGAGAACTATTGAACTAAAAATTCAAGCAGCAGTAAATATCTTTGTAATACTAATGATCTCAACGTCACAGATATCTGCTTTCCATGAATCTTGCTCAATTGTAATATAAACCAAAAGGATGATAAATGTTTGTACTGAACAGAAGCAGGGGATGCTGCGTAAAATGCACTGCTGCTACCAATATAATCTTTCCCTTATTTTAAGTTGCTCTGCTCTGGGCACATCAGCTCTTCTGGACTTTGTATCCAGACATTGTTCCTGCTTTGGCCTGGTACCCAGAGATGTATGCGTGGAGAGCATGCGTACGGTCTCTCCTACTGCCTATTTCTCTTCTGTTGCCTGCAGGGAAACAGCCTTCACGCTCAGCAGACAGCTATGGATCAAAATGAGCCTCTCTGTATAGGCAAATTGATCCCAATTTCATATTCGCTTCACATCATGTGCTCAGCTGAATCTGTTTTATGGTTTGAAGAGATCTGAATAGGTTTCTCACCTCATTTTTTGACTAGGTTGATCTGATAATCTAATATCTGTTTATAGGTCTTGCCTCCCTTTGTTCAGCAAAGCTCCTCCAATCTGCTAAGTCTGTTTTCCTCTAATTTCAGTTTTTATCAAGGTTTGAAGCAAATAGATGCCCATCTTGCAGGAGGTTATACCACCAGGTCCACTTGCCCCCACACAAACAAGTGTTGCAGAAAGTTTGGACAAGAGGTGTACAAATGGCAGAGATTGTTCTGAATCCCCAGCAAGTACTGTGTGTGCTATGTTCACGTTGAGTTAAGAGACCTTTCAGTTGGAAAAAAGCAGCTGAATAGTGGTGGTAAATTACTGATAGATATCCCTTACAGCTAATGGAAGGAGAAAAAATTCTGCATGTTTTAATAAATGTTACTCTTCTCAATAAGAAAATAGCACATTTCTTCATTTACTACAGTTTTTTTCTTCCAGACATTTCTTCTAACATTCTTCTGTGTTAATTCAGAAAACGAACAGGTAAAATTAATACATATCCAATAGTAGCAAGTCTTTGAGTGTATGGAAATGAGCATGAAGAGCAAAAAGCCTACACAATAAGTGGGTTATATCTGTTAAATAGACCACTTTGTCATCGCAACATGCCATTTACTAATTTTGGATTTTTTAAAACAATATGACTGTCCAAATTAGTAGTAATTATCACTATATCTACATACGAGTGTGCAAAATCTATGCCTCCTGGCTCCTGAAAGGGTGACTTCTGTTTCAGCTGTCAAAGCCTAATGCTAGCATCAGTCCTTTATTTTGATATGATAACATTTTTTCAAATTGTTCTGAAAAGACAATGAGTTATATATTCAGAGTAGTACAATTGCTACTTTGAAAACAGCCAACCCTCTTCTTGAAAAAATTTGCTTCAGGGAGCATTGGCAATGCTTAAGTGAGTAGTAAGTATAATATTATCTGGTTTCCAAACCAAGGCTACATTGTAGAGCTAATTAATGACTGTGAAAACATACAGAGGTCTGTTACATATCCACTATAAAAATAACAATAATTGTAAAATATGTAAAATATGCACAAAGAAATATTCCTTTTTTTAATTATCTGAAAGCAGATCTTTGTTGAAATACAGACACACCACAACACAAAGTGTGCATGCAGCAATAGTATTTCATATAGTGAGAATATTTTGTTTTATATAAGGTGGGAAAAAGAATGATTTCACCATTATGCATTACTTTTAGGACAGAAGAACCTCTTTAGTCATTTTATAAGCATCTGTGCTTTCTCTGTCTAAATAGCTATAAGATTTGTAAATTTTGAGTTCTTTAGTAGTGTCTTGAAGTATTTTTGATATTTGTGAGCATACTGGAATTGACCTGAGTATTAGAACCTGCCAAAGCACAATATGGTCTGTGTGCAACAAATTTTTCCTGAGGTAGACTTCTAGCAAAATAGGAAAATTGAGATGTCTTTGTAGTATATCAGCCTGCAGTAACAACGTTTGGGAGACACTCAAATGATGTAGAGGAGATGGCTAGTAGGAATAATAATTTTTGGCAAAGCTGATGTAAAGGAAGTACCAAATAACACAGATAACCTCCCAGCCCTAAACAAATCTAAAAAAACCTAAATCTGATTTTTTTTTTTTATGGTCTTATCTTCAGAATTCATTTATTCTGCAGAAACCCCTTGCTTGTGTTCATTTTCTCCTGTAATGATGCAGGATAATTGTAAATGATCTTGAGCTAGGGTGTATCTGTCCATTATAAGAGCGATCTAATGTAGGTTGGAGAGTGGAAATAAGTTACATATTGTCATGGCAGAAAATTTTTCTCTCATGTGCCTTCCCAAAATGTAATCATTATTCCATATTAAAAGGTACTCAGCTATCATCACTGAGCAGAGCTCCTCGGAAGTGATTGCCAATAATCTCATTTACCACCTGAGAAACTGTTATACGCCTAAAGATTTCCATGTAGCAGAGGTGGAATTTGGTTTGCACACCTTTCAGCTGTAAAATAGACAAACATTTGATAGTCAGGGGTAGTTTTCAAAGACACTATGATGCTTGTCCTTGCTCCCATATAAAAATGTCTACAGCTACTCTAAATGCATACAACTATAAGCTTATATTTTACTTCAGGGTATCCTGATGTACATAAGCCACAGAAAATCTTTTCTATTTCTCAAAGGGGAAAATCTGGAAATGAGATCCTTCCACTTCTCTTTCCTACTTTTCTTGTTCCTCTTCTCTAGGGACCTTACAGCCCTACTCTTTTCTCTCACCCATTCCCACCTTCCTGTCTCCCTGTTACCCATCTTTCTGTCTTTCTCTTTTCCTCCCTAAACTTCCTCTTCTCTTCTCTTCTCTTCTCTTCTCTTCTCTTCTCTTCTCTTCTCTTCTCTTCTCTTCTCTTCTCTTCTCTTCTCTTCTCTTCTCTTCTCTTCTCTTCTCTTCTCTTCTCTTCTCTTCTCTTCTCTTCTCTTCTCTTCTCTTCTCTCTCTCTTCTCTTCTCTTCTCTTCTTCTCTTCTCTTCTCTTCTCTCTCTCTCCTCTCCTCTCCTCTCCTCTCCTCTCCTCTCCTCTTCTCTCTTCCTTTCCCTTCCCTTCCCCTCCCTTCCCTTCCCTTCCTTCCCTTCCCTTCCCTTCCCTTCCCTTCCCTTCCCTTCCCTTCCCTTCCCTTCCCTTCCCTTCCCTTCCTTCCCTTCCCTTCCCTTCCCTTCCCTTCCCTTCCCTTCCCTTCCCTTCCCTTCCCTTCCCTTCCCTTCCCTTCCCTTCCCTTCCCTTCCCTTCCCTTCCCTTCCCTTCCCTTCCCTTCCCTTCCCTTCCCTTCCCTTCCCTTCCCTTCCCTTCCCTTCCTTTCCCTCCCTCCATCCTGCCCTCCAGGCCTTCCTCCCCTTCTCCCTTCCCTCTCCCCCTTCTTTCCCTCCCTTTCTACCTTTCTGTCTCCTTTTCTTCTTTCATTTGTCTCTAACTTTCTTCTTTCCTTGCCCTTTTTCTTTCTTTTTGCCCTTCTTTCTTTTCTCTTCTGTACTCTTTCTTCTTTCTTGTTATTCCTTATTTTGTTTCTTTTTTTTTTTCACTGCTTTTCATAGAGGAAAGTAGAACCTGAGTCTCAGATTAAGTTAGTGTAATTGAATAATCTTCATTAGTCTCAGCATTATTTTCTTGGCAAAAGAAAGACTGCATCATTGTGGTTAGAGATCCTCTGAGTTGTTTTTCTGCTGCTCTAATTAAGATATCATGTCTGGCATTGCCTATGAAGGTCTTTTCAGATATTTGTTAAGGAAAAAACAAAGGGAGGATCTGAATTTAAAAGAAAAATCTTTTCTTCTTTATGCCTGTACCTAAGAGAAGAGACAGAGGACTAAGGTCTGTAGCAGTTCATGTCTATTTATAGCAGTTTTGCAGACTTTCTGTACCCCAGAGACAGTCTCAGTCATGCCTTATGAAAGTTCTCCCAGCATGCAGATGGGAAAATATTCATTCTTTGGAAATTTTCATAAAACACCAGAAAGATCAAAGAGAGTCTTTATATACTCATCATTTTTTTAAAAAAGAGGTAACTGCTCAATTAATGGTCTATGGTGTATTCCCAGGTGGCCAAAAATGTGGTCAATATCTTTCTTTTAGGCAGACAGCAAATAAAATTATTTATTCCTTATTGCATGGATTTTGAATCAAAGCTTATCTGCACATGTAGAAGTCTTGTCTACTCACAGAGAGTGGAATTCAGACTTTAATAAAAAAATGCAGGAACCAACAGGAGCTGAAATCCTGCCTGCCATGTAACAGCTATCATCCACTTGTGAGACTCAGATATTAGCAAGGTCCCCAGAGTGGGTCTGGGATTCTGTTCTTGACCAAGATGGTGTCATGTGTCATCTCTACGAATGTGAAAAATGTATCGCTGCTGCCTCCCACATTCCCTCCAGAAACCCAAGGGACAGTGTTTCAACAGCATGTCTTGAGATCAAATATACAACACAGAAAAGTATCTTAAAGGGCACATTCAAAAACACATTTAAA